>NW_027660973.1:0-19437 GCF_963280865.1 Gymnoscopelus braueri | reverse complement strand
TAATTATACACAAGTCATTTTTGTCACTTTTTCAGTTTTATGTAAGCTTCCAAAGACCAAATGCTATGGATTCCTTCTAGATTTGTAATCTTAATGCCAAATCGGACAACTCGCCGTCCAACTGTACCAACAGAACCAAACATGACTGAACTGATCTTTTTAAAAATAATAATACAAATATATATATTTATTATTTTAAATAATCTGTCGTCTGTGACAGAGACTCTCAACCAACCCTGTACATTTGTCAGTGTTAATTTAGCTCAGAGAGCATGCAGATGTACGCTCTCAGACCCATTAATGGTCCATTTTAGTTCCACACTATCAATAATTTATCTGGGGACCACCTGGAACCCCTCAAGGACCCCTGGGGGCCCTCAGACCCTATGTTGAGAACCCACTGGCCTATATGGCATCTATGACGTATGACTCAAAATTTGGGCAAGCCGGAATTTTGGAGCCCGATCCGATCAGAGGCCCATTAACTGCCATTATCAAATTAAACATAATTTCAGTATAAAACATTATGTCAAACTAAATGACTGGAGGTACTTCTGTGGTCTAATACTGGCAGTGTGTAAAATAAATTTGACGCTGATAGTTCGGCGGTTTGTGAGATTAGCTCTGGTCACACAGACACAGAGACAGACATTCTTCTACAGATAGCTAGCCTAGGGGAACCTATAGACTCCATTGCAGCCTGAGAGCGTGTCGCGGGTTCGAGTCCCGATCCCGACGACCTTCGCTGCGCGTCACTCCCCGTCTCTCTCTCCCCATTTCCTGTCTGTATACTGTATACAATCAATAAAAAGGCAAAAAAAAAAAGAGGAAAAAAAGAGATAGATCGCCTCTTAGGAGCCATACAGTAAAAACAAGGCACCAAAATATTGGTTTGTTGACTCAAATAGCTGTCATCTTAAACTCAGTTTAATACTCCCAGTGGTGACACTTGCCAACGGGAACAGATCTCCAAGCTAACGACGTGTTGTGTGCATCGGAGTATAATGGCCAAATATATACTTTGAAAATAGCCAATCTACAAGCTTACAGCGCGCCGCAGCATGATGCGCCGTGAGCTTGTAGATCTGCTATTCCCACAGTGTGCAACGCCGTCATTATGAAGAAGTCCAAACTAGGCTTAAAATGAGGAGCTACTGTCTGCTTTTGGAGATATGGACCACAGCGGTGGTGTGTACTTCAACCAGGATGCCGCTCTCGTCGTGTCCTCTTGTGCTTTGTTTTTCTAATTTGGCTCTGTCTCTGTGAACGCCCTCAGCAGGGGGGCTCTCTTTGCCTTCGTCAAAAAGTTTAAAAAAAAAATCACTTCAGGGTAGTTTTACCTGCAAGCGTTTTTTAGTTTTTTTTCCTCATGGGGAGCTGGAAATGTTCAGAGACAGAATGACCGCTTCAATCTGCAGGATTACAGAGACACCTCTTTGATCAGAGCTGGGTGAAGTCCCCTCCTGTCTCTCCTTCAATCTTTTTCTCATCCTCTCTCTCTTCCTATCTCTCTATTATTCTCACTGTCTATACAGTATATTTCTCTCTTACTGTTTCTACCCCCCCCCCCCCTCCCCGCTCTACTGTTGCCCATGTCCTCTGGTACCCCCATGGGCAGCAGGGAATTTGAGCAAAATAACCAAATTACATCCTCCTTACGTATATTGGCTAGCAACCTTCAATCAAGAGCATGTGAACACAAAAGCGACCATAGCTGAATGGGTAGAGCGGACGTCTGGGAATCAGCAGGTCCCCGTCTCGCCCCCCCGGCTTACCCAGTTCTGCGTGACAAAGTGTCCCTGAGCAAGACACTTATCGCCTAACTGCTACCCGGGCACTGTGTTAATAGCACCCACCACGGCTCCTAATAGTTAGGATAGGTTAAATGTAGGACAAACTTTACGTATATGTGCACTTGTGCGTTGACAAAAAAATACCCCAAAGGATTGGGACTTAATTATTACTCTCAATTATGTATTATAGTATTGACACTGATAGTTAAGATTATTGTACTGTGTGATGGTTTTCACAGAGAACACGTAAACGTTATCTTTATTCATAGACTCTCACTCTACTCTATTTCCACTATTTTAGGGGTGCAAATATTTCATGTTGATTTTCAGTAATGTTCAAAGAGATGAGATTCGTCTGACTAACTTTAACTGGCTATATTAGGCTATAATATAAAGGTCAAAGGTGGTACAGGGTGTCGCCGTACATTTGCACATAGGTGAAATTTGTCCTCTGCGATTTAACCCATCCTAACTATTAGGAGCACTAGGTGCTATTAATACAGCGCCCGGGGTAGTTAATAACGTTCTGTAATAATGTTCTCCTGTTCCAAATAATTTTTGCACAATGTTCATTGTGTCCTTCAAGGATGACAAAAAATGATGTAAGGTGATGTAACTTCAAATGGCCCTGTTTGCAGGGAGAACCATGAGAAAACCCTGCCTGAATAAACTCAAGTCTGCTGGACAAACGGTAAAGGTGTATGTACATTGCTTTAACCCATTAAGACAGTGATATTCAACTGGGCCAAATCCGGCCCCAGCTGAGCTGTCTTGTGGCCCCTGGAACACATTCCATATTCCAATGTACAAAAAAAAATTATGAGATGGTTGGTTGTACAGAATGACCATTTTGAATGTTTTTCATAACCGTTAACCGAAGCTCGTTAATGGTTTACCGACCAATAACTCGGTAAGAATAAAATGTAGGCTACTGTTTAGAATGGAGGAATGTTTGGGACTCACTCAGGGTTAACTAAGGGTTAATTAACACCCACCGACTACTGCATTTGCAGTCAAGACACTGCAACAAGAACCCAAAGGAGGGTGAATCTTACTCATCTTTGGTGAGTAAATTGTGGAGACCATCCACCACTCTGGGTGGTATGTTTCATAATAATACTACTGTAGATCTGCTGTGCTGCATGTTGTTGTAGCACGTCTGGGGTAGCTAGATTAGGCAGGGGGCCAACAAATGACTTGAAGTTGGGTGCCTCAAGACCGTGAAAACAAAAATGAACAAAATGTTCATAGTTAACCGAAACAGGAAACCGTTGAGGAATTTGTAACTGGTTGGTTAAAGGGTTCATTTATTATGCTATTATTTTATGGGGGTTTTTTGGTGCAAGGGTAGCTGTCAAGCAGGCAAGTTACAAATAGCTGCAAGTAACTTTAACTTGGATAAATAAACAGTGGTTTATAAAGTGCTTGAAAGCCATACTTGAGAGTAAAGGTACAGATACTGTATCTTACCTGAAAGACATTTTTACCCCTGTAAAAGTTAAAGTCACCCCTAAGAAAACCACTTGTAAAGTGTTCAGGTAGCTCACATCATAAGTACTTAAGAAAAAGTGTTAAGATGTATTTATTAAGTATCAAAAGTAAAAGTACAAGTATCAAAGACCTTTCATGGTACAAAGAAACAAAACAGCCAGAAATGTTGTCTACTTCTCTCTACTTTCAGAATAATGTAACTTTCAAGTAGTTCAGCTGTTTTTTAAGGTAGCTATCACTACATTTCAGTGGCATATCAACATAAATAAAAGAGCACAACAGAGGAGTTTTGAGTTCATTTAATCCATCACATGGCATCCATTTGTAGCTATTTCTGAGTTTTGAGTGGCTTTCAAATCAATCAATTGGTTAGTTAGGGAACTTAGGGTACATCTCCATCCACTTGTAGGTTTTACACAGTATGATTCATTCATCCTCAACAGTGCCCTGTACTGGGCTGAATGATGGTCCAACTCTCCACTATTAATTAAATGCATCATAAGAATGCATCATAAGAGCTTGTGCTCTTATCAGCCGGATGCTCAAAAACTAAACAAAAAAGCAAAAACCTTTCCTTCAAAGGAACAGGTAAACGCTTCACCTTGCCAGCCTGCCTCGACCACTCTTCTCACAAAGACACACTTCCATGCCAGGGACCCATGCACAGAACACTGAAATATCTACTTCCCATTTTCTCAATATCTAAATCAAAGCCTTTCAGAAACCCAAGGACGATTTACAACACAAAAATAATCAAACTATTGGCCAAAAAGCCTGAGTAAACAAGGGTCTCTTCAGTGCGGACTAAAGCCTGTGCAACATCAAAAGGCATGAATGCAGTATGAAGCAGCAAAAAAATATATATATACAGGTAGTAGGGAACGAAGGAAGATAACTAGATGAAATGGAACTGTAGAATTAGCTATGTCAGTTATGGTTAATACGTCTTGCAACAATGTCCTTTAAGTGGTGTACATTTTACATGCAGGGTTGGTTAGTGGTGTGGGGGCAGTGCGGCAGGGGGCTGTGCCCCCATTAGACCATCCTCACTGTTATACATTAACAAATTCACTACTGCCCATGGGCTCCCATACAGGAGGTGGCAGTGTGACCCAGACAGACAGACATACACCCGGGATGTCTATAGGATTCTAGGGATAGGTGTTACAAACTAGCATTCACTTCAACTACATGAACCCTATAGTGTCCCGGGCTCTTCTGGAATCTGGAAGCGACCATTCGGCGAAAACAGCAGATCTACAAGCTCACACATTAAAAAACAGCAGATCTGCGAGCTCACACGTGTCAATGTGTGAGCTTTTGGCAAAGCTATTTGGTGCCCGAGGGAAAAATAGGGAATAAGCAGTTTTAGCTATGCTACTTACATTGGATAGCTGTTTTCAGTTTGTCTATGTTTTTCAGTTTGTCAACCGAATCTATCCCTATCAAATAAACTTTAGCTCTGGGGAGTAGAGAGTGGGAGGCAGGCAGGCAGGCGACAAGGACACTACATGAACCAGAAGATGCCTGCAGATGCCGGTGTGCAGAGAAGAGTAATCCCCCGGTCCTCCAGGACTCTGCCTCAGCAGTCAGTCACGTCTGTGTGTGTGTCTCTGTCTCAGAACTGGAGGTCAGTCCAGTCTAACAGCGTTTATAGAAGTATAGTACTGGAGCTGCTGCACTCCTCGCTTCGAGGAGAAATAAGGATAAAGTCAGTGTGTATACTGTTTGGCTGCGTTACGCCTCTGTTGTGACGCGGCATGGCTCACCGCTCGCTGCCCACAGAGGGGCATGCGCTGAAGGCAACTCTGCCTTCTGTTTACACGCACTCGTCAGCAAAGAGTGGGAGGGGTTCTGAGCAGCTGCAGAGGTGGATGCTGGGATTGAGTCATACAGAGGCTACACCCCTGGAAGCTCTCCAGAGGAACAACACCTATAAACACAACAATCCTTCTAGAGGTTACTGTTAACAAACCTATCTTTCTGTGTGCATGTGTGCGTGCGTCTGTGTGTGTGTGTGCGTGCGTGTGTGGGGTGCATGTAGATCACTACACACATCTCGGTAATGGCAGGGAGCTGAGGAGCCATAAGCAGCACCGCAGACAGCAGCACATCTGTGTGCCAATGAAATATTCAGCGGCGAGGCAGCTCACCGGAGAGTGGGCTCACTGTTCCCCCAACACACACACACACAGTCACGCACACACGCACACACACACACACACACACACACACACACACACACACCTTTCTCAAACGTTAATCATTTATCAATAACTCTCCACTCCTGCAGACGGGCCGCTGGAAGCCGGGGCGCACCTCGTTAAAAACACCCCTGGCCGACGCAGAGGGAGGAACCTGGCATCAAAAATACATCCATCCATAACATGGGGCTGTGCTGGGGAGAGACCAAGGATCCACTTTACAGTCGGAGATGAAGAGGTTTGGGGCGAGACCCCCACCCACCCACACACACACACACACACACACACGGCCCGGCCTGCTGCATCCCCTGGCCCCCTCAGGGTGGAGTGGATATCAAACGCAGGCTTGAAGTGTACATGTAGGTGTTACACCTACGACTAGAGCAGCGGCGCCGTCGCTTACACACCGATACGGTTCTCTCTAACGCATAATGATTCTGGGGAGATGGGGGGGGGTGGGGAGGGGGGTGGGCTCTCGTGTCAAACAAGCACTGCCGCCTCGCTGGCAAAAAAATGGCGTTTCACTGAAGGAAACACAGCTCCTGGAATAATTGCGTTGGCAGAGCTGCGTGCGTCGACCAAACGCGTTTCCCCTCTCTCTCTCTCTCTCTCTCTCTCCGTGTTCTCGTTCCCGCCGAATGTGTAATTACCTGCTCAACTGGACCATGGCACGGTGATTACAACCGGTATTTCAGGTAAATGGTTCAAACCAGAATTCCCGGCCTGTCAAGCCGGAACACGGCTCCGTGCGGCTGATAGCGGCGTTATAGCCCATGCACCACGTGATTGACATACAGCGAAGAGGGCCTCACAGTGTTCCGAAAATATAGCTGATCTACAAGCTATACAAGCAAGCTCACAACGAGCTCACAGCTTGTATAGCTTGTAGATCAGCTATTTTACCCGATGCCACCGGCTGGCAAATGAGTATAAATCAGTGACTGACAGGGATATAGCAGGCCTATCCCCACACGCGGTCTGCAAGGTGAGGATGGATGGATGGAGCGATAATGTGGATGGGAAGGCGTGGCGGGAGGTCTTCCTGGTGGGAGGTGAAGGGGGGCGGGGGGGGGGGGGGGGCTCACTGCCATGTGTGAATGTTAAAGCTATAAAAGTGTGGGCTCCATGCCTCCGAGAACAAAAGGGAGAGGAGGGGAGAAAAAAATAAAATAAAAAAAGTTCATAACCAAAGAGGGAGCCTATTAACCTTGGTTGGTGCTTTAAATGTCATTATTTTTAGCTGACACAACAAAAAAGGCCTGGGAGAGCTGTTCTTTTAGCGATGCGACGTGTAAATCACTTTCGCAAAAAGGAAATTACTTCCCGGGGCCCAATGTTATTAATCTAAATTCTCTGGTTAGTCAAATTGTTGCACATAATAAATATGGAGCAGCTTGTGATGCTTATCTGCTGTGACATCCCATTCCCACCAAAACAGGTTCTTTTTTTTCCCAGTTTTTTTTTTTTTTCTCTCCCTTTCCGTTCTTTCGTTTTGTCTTTATTCATGTGTGGATGTGAGAAGTACAGCTCTACTAAACAGCACTAACGCTGGAGGGTGTGGAAGTCTCTCTCTCTGTTATTTCTCTCTCTCTGGTAGGTTGCATAGCATCTTTACTTTCATTTTTAAAAAAGTGTGTATTTTGTCAGGTGGAAACCTTGTATGTCCAAAACCGCCCAGAATCTGTGTTCCAAAAGAATCCAATGTGGTTAGTATTTAGTCACGTTTAGTCTGTTCCTCACAAGCTCTTGTTTAGGCTTTTTGTTGGTTAAATATTTATAAAACCCACAGACGAACTACAAGCTCACAATACTATTTTCGCTACCTTTGTGCATCACTGTCATACTGTCTATTCATTGCATGTCTTCATGCATTATCTGCCTCGCACTGTCTAACCTGAAGGTACAGTATCCAAGCACACACACACGCACACGCACACGCACACGCACACGCACACACACACACACACACACACACACACACAGCTGAGCTGTGCCCTCCGCCCCTGGCAGCCGCAGAAGTGTTTGTCCAATACAGAGCGGAGCAGATAACAGCAAGTCTGTCATATTAGAATAAGCAGCCCTGACAGTGGATCATTTGCATGCAGAACATCACCAAATACCACAAGTCCTCTGCTGTTCCTGCACAGGGACCGTCGCCGCGTCACAGAAGAGACGGACGGACGGACGGACGGACGGACACACAGAGAGGGAACACAGGGACGGACGGACAGAGAGGCGGAGACGGAGGAAGGAGGGAGACGAGGAGTGAACACACGCGCGCAAGCACGCACGCAACACACACACACACACACACACACACACACAGATATGTTTTTATTGTATTGCTACTTGTGAGGACATCGTCATTTCAGGACAGAAATGTTATATATTTTGCCGTTATTTACCCTATACACACTAAAGCCAAACATAGCCGATCTACAATCTCACCAAGCTTTGTGAGTTTGTAGATCTGCAATTTTTTTGGCTCATGACACTGGTGCAACTAAGTATAAATCAGATACTGTAACTCAGATACTGTAACTCCAACCCCTAAACCTAACTTCTAAATGTCTAATCTAACCCTAATCTTTTCATAATAGTAAGCCTAACGGTAAACTGTCTTAACCATAAAACGAGAGAACATCCATTTCTTTTGTGAGGGCCAGGAAAATGTTCCTCACAATGTCTATTTCTGAAATTGTACTATACATATTTGGCCCTCACAAGCACACACACATTGGCCCTCACACGCACGCACGCACGCACGCACGCACGCACGCACGCACGCACGCACGCACGCACGCACGCACGCACGCACGCACGCACGCAAGCGACAACAGCGCTATAGTGGTAATTTAGAGAGAGAGAGAGAGAGAGAGAGAGAGAGAGAGAGAGAGAGAGAGAGAGAGAGAGAGAGGGGGGGGGCATCTGCACAGGGACTTGGTAGAATGTCTGTGGCTGTGACTACTGTCTGTGGCTGTGACTACTCTATGGGTCCTTGGGGGAATCAGCTTGGTTGTGATCTGTGTGTGTGTGTGTGTGTGTGTGTGTGTGTGTGTGTGTGTGTGTGTGTGTGTGTGTGTGTGTGTGTGTGTGTGTGTGTGTGTGTGTGTGTGTGCGTGTGCGTGTGTGTCTACTACATCTGTTGATGTGAGCGCGTGCGTGAAAGTGTGTTTGCGTGCGTGTCTGTGTTTGGCTACATCGGTTGACGCGCAAATGTGTGTGTGTGTGTGTGTGTGTGTGTGTGTGTGTGTGTGCGTGTGCGTGTGCGTGTGTGTGTGTGTGTGTGTGTGTGTGTGTTGAGTGCATGCGTGCGTGTGTCTGATTATGCAGGTATAATTGTGGGGTGGGGTGGAGGGTTCTGAGCGTCAAGGTCAGCGTGGTGTGGCTCATCAGACTCAGCCTCTATCACTTTAATTAACTCCGCTGAGGAAGAGGGCCCTTGTTAGAAATTCACCACAATGGAGTCGGCAACCGCTGTACCGGGAGGGGAAGGGCAACATGCAGGTTGCTAAAAATAACCTCCGTTCCCCGAGCACACAGCACATGACTGCTAAGATGGACCATTATGTAATTTCACCGGCTCGGAAAGTAGACCAAGTTCAGTCCGCGATGTTCGGGGTGTGTTACAGTTTTTTTTTTCTTTTTTTCTCCCTGCCTCTATCTATGAATAGAAACAAAAAAGAAAAAGAAAAAAAAGATTTGCTCTCTAATACTAAATTCCGACTTCGTTCTTGGAGTCCTGGGATGTAATAAATAGTCGTGGACAGAACTATTTCGCTTTAATGGCATTCTTCCGAGATGCAGGGCCGGCGGGTGGGCCGGCGGGGGGGTAGGGGGGGGGGGGGGCTATGCTAGGCTATACGGCGCTATAAGCCTGCCAGCGTGCGGAGGGACTGTGGTGTGTGACCTGTAATGTGACATGAAGCGTGATGCCACCTCAGCACAGCTGTGTCACACACACACACACGCACACACACACACAGAGAGAGAGAGAGGGGACAGTGGTGGGGGGACGGGGGGTCTTGCCCTGGAGAGAAACGACAGAGAACGATGTCTATCGCCAGAGAACACAAACACAGGCCAGCGGGGCAGAGGGGAGGACACACGACACAGCGGGGGGGCAGCGGGGTGAGGGAGGACAGCCAACGTTTTGGACGTCCAAGGTCAGGTTGGACAGGGGGTTGGCAAAGTTTGGGGTGGGTGCGGGTTCTGGACTTAAGTTTTGGCAAAATCAAGCTCTTTGGTGTGTAAATTAGTACACAACGTGGAGCGTTGATGTATTGTTCTCTTTTATTGTATTATGTCCATGACCACATGACCTTGCAGCTTTGTACTGTGTAGCGTGTAGTGTGTCAGTATGTACAGTACAATGAAAATGTAATTGTAACTGATAATTGTGTCACATAAGTGTACTTGCCAATTAACCACGTTAACCCTGGCAACCCTATTTCGGGCTTTTATATGTTCAAATTATGCCCCTCCCTGGCCCCAAAAAATGTCTTCCATATTATTTCAATCGTCTTCACACGTGTTTAAAACAAATAGCAGATTCTATGCATTGTGAGCTTCTAGATCAGCTATTTTCGCTATACGAGGAAGTATATAGGGCTTACGTGGGTTCTTCTGACTGGTACAGTGTAGTCACTGGGCAGACGAAAACACAATCTGTTGTACCTGCATTTAGAGTGGGGGGCCCTTGGGGGCCCCTGGCGGAAGGGTAACCTTGAAGCGCATCTGTCAGTCACGCATGACATCAACTCAATCCAAGTGAACTGGCTTTGATACAGCCATTATGTTCCACATGAATTCAAATAGGAAAATAAATAAATAAAGACACTACCACGCATGCATGCAAGCATACATGCATACATGCATGTATGCATGTATGCATGTATGTATGCGCACACCAACAGATAAACAACAGGACGTCCCGGGCAGTGACGCTGAATAGCAGTGCTCCATGATGAACCCCTACAGCGCAATGGAAGCTAAAGACGGTCGAATGCAGTGATTCCCAACTTGTGGGCCTGCACCCACTGGTGGGCCATCAGAATATTGCGGGGGTGGGGCACCAAATACTTGACAAGACACACATTTTACTGATAATATAACATTAATATAAGACAATGTATGTAAAACCGAAAAGTAATTTTCTTTAAAATCTTGAGAAATTAGTTTTAATTGTGATACCAATTAATAGGAAAGTATACTGTGTTAGTTCCACTGATCCAAGCCAGAACACAATCCATCGATTGATCATTAACACATTGACTGCCATTGACATCTATACAGACGTCATTTGGTGTTTTCAGTCATTACGATAGAGGGCGCTCTTCCACAACCTGTGAGTCATCCTAGGACTCCTGAAGAAGAATACACCCGGAAATCACGTGATCTGAAAAAATCACACCCAGTGTGAAGTGGGCGGTGTGGTCACAGTGGTCATCACAGTGATGGAAGTTCACTTAAAGAAAAGTAATATTGTGGACCAACCATTGTACACCCCTAACTTAAAAAAAAACATAAATGTGTTTTTTTTAAGTGCATAGTCCTATTTATAGGGCTATGCACATGTGTCATGTTTCACTAGCCAATCACAGTCCTGAATAGACTGTGATTGGCCAATCACGGTGCAGGGTTAGGGGGGTACACTGGTGGCCAATCACAGCGCAGGGTTGGGGGGGTGCAATGTCCAAACCTCACATATAGGGGCGGTTTCACCGCCCAAAAAATACAGTCTGTCCGGACTAAAGTTTTTTATTTAATTAATACAAATACAATTATCTCTGTTTTATTTTCTCAGATTGCGTTTTTGGTGAAAACTAGCCATATTCAACTGCCGATAACTAAAGAACGGAAGTTATCCGGTTAAGATTGCGGTTACAATAAAAAAAAATCGGATGGAAGAAGAGACGATTGTCTTCCCCCCAGACATCTGATGTTTACATCTTTATTCGAAAAAAAAAATGTCTGTGGGTCTCGAAAGATTGGTAAAAACGCTAGCAGCGGCGGATTAATTAATCAATTAATTCCCGGCAGTGAATGTGTTAAAGTAAACACGTGCCGAAAGCCGCAGCCCCGCCCATTTGACCACTTAAGCTGGCCGAGATGGGTGGGCCATCTCGGGGGAACACTTTTGAGATCTTTCTCAAAGTGGAACGCCCTGATCAAGAGAGAAAGGTTAGGAACCTCTGATCTGGTGGATTTAGCGATAGAGAGATGGGATGACGTTGTGTCGCTTGATGAGGCCATTATGGGACGCCGTCGCAACAGCGAGACAGATGTGGCGGGGGTGGCGGGGGGGGGGGTGGTGTTAGAGGACAGATCTGTATCGCGCTTGTTTGTTGATCAATCCGAGAACTTTAACCCATTGATACCTGGAACGCATCTGTGTCACTTTTAGATTCCTTTAGGCTATTCAAAAATAGCAGATATACAAGCTCATAGCGCGGCACCGAGTGCCGCGCTACGAGCTTGTAGATCTGCTATTTTTGAAAAATCGTGAAAAAATATTTTTGTATATTTTTTTTCAAAAAACTTTTTGGATTTAGAAAACATTTTTAGACGGCCTCAGGTCTTAAAGGGTTAATTAGCCAGGGGGGTCGGGGCCCAGCATGTGTGCGGGCGGCGGGCGGGGGGCCCCCCAGGTAAAGCTCATCAGCACGGGACGGGGCGGCGGGGGGGGCTTTACAGGTACCTTCGTCCCCTAATCTCTCTGCCCATCTCGCCGAAATTAAAGCAGCAAATGGGAAATTGATTTCTACCCCCCCCCCCCCCCCCACACACACCCCCACCCGGTCGGTGGCAATATCTCCTTTTGTCTTAAGGACATTAAGGTGGGCTTGCACTTGCCTAAGCTGTTCTTTAACCCATTAAGACCTGGAACTGTGTCATTTTTTTATTTGAGCTAAAAAGCATTATTTTACACTTTGGGCTATTCAAAAATAGTAGATCTACAAGCTCATAGCGCGGCACCGAGTGCCGCGCTACGAGCTTGTAGATCTACTATTTTTGAAAAATCGTGAAAATGTGTGCAAATCTGTGAATATATATATTTTTAAAACGAACATTTTTAACTCAAATCCTTGATTCTGGGGGTCCCTGGAACAAAATATTTTGATGGGGGTCCGCGGCCAAATACATATAATTTTGGGGGTCCTTGACGTGAAAAAGTTTGAGCACCACTGATATAGAAACATACGTTTTTCAGAAAACTGTTGGGATTTAGGAGACATGTAGAATCGGCTTCAGGTCTCAATGGGTTAAAGCGTTCATTATTGATACGGGGGGGCAGTGGCCCCGCGGCTGGCCGATTGCCAGAACAGCCATGAAGAGGATGGAGGAGCAGTCCCCCCCCGTCCCCCCACCCCACCCCCCTCCCTCTCAGAGGTCCGTTGATGGCATCGGAGGGGGGGGGGGGGGGGGCCTCTCAGCGAGAGCGATGAGAGCGGAGAGAGAAAGATGTTGACCTCTACGCCACCTCCAGCCTGAGCTACTGCTGACAACAGCACCTCTACCGTGGAGATTGAGGAGATTAGGCCCACTCAGAGCACAGACCCGGCTCTGCTGTTCAAATAACCAAAAGGTTACCGAAGGTTCAAAAGAACCTCTCGATACCGTCTGGCTGATCAGTCGAATCAACCAAGTTAGTTCTAGGGGGCTGAAAGGGAAAAAGCCCTGTGGGGCTTACCGACTTTTGGAAGGAGCGTGGAATAGCCAACTCTGGATGGATGGAGGTAGGTGGGAGGGGGGGGAGGGGGGGGGGGGAGGGGGGGGGGGCGGATAGGGGCACGGCGAATCCTGGGTGAGTGAGTCAGCAGAAATCTTCAAAACCGTCAGGACAACGAAAGCGCCCGCCGCCACCGGTATCACGGAGAATCAAACGGAGCCCTAATCCATTTCCCTCTCCCTCCGCCGCGTGTCACTTCCCCTCAGATCGCACTTTCTGTTGTGCCTGTGTTGATGTTTTCCACTTTATGGCAGGGTGCGATTTGTCATTCTAATGAACTTCTCGGTGGGAAAAAAAAGATCCCCGGGAACATTTCTCAACATGTCAGGGAAGTGAGAATGTAAAGTGTGGAACACAGTTAATTCAAGTGCGCCACCGGTCCTGCAGGCGAGAAGCCCGCCAGTGTATTAGGCCTTAATGTGGACAATTCCAGCCAAATTAAGGCATGGGGAATAGCAAATTTCAGGACAGGATATTGTATTGGGAGGGCCTCATCTTCTCTCTGTAGCAGAAAAAAATAGAAAATAAAAACCCTGATAGGCGGCAGCAGCGGCTCCTTATTACCCAGCATGCTCTGCAAGGGAGACCATAGCGTATAGTGCACGAGACCCGTGTGGCTTTATGTATTTACGGAGCACTGGAACACATATATCACAATGTTACTGGACCTCTTCACATTATCCACGAGTCAAAGGTAGCGCCGCGAGAGCGTGTATTCGTGAGACGGCGTGCGAGGCGTGCGTAGTCGGCGTGCTCTCTGCTCCGTCAAAGGCAGGAAGGAAGGAAACCAGTGGCGCTGGTGTGTGTGTGTGTGTGTGTGTGTGTGTGTGTGTGTGTGTGTGTGTGTGTGTGTGTGTGTGTGTGTGTGTGTGTGTGTGTGTGTGTGTGTGTGTGTGTGTGTGTGTGTGTGTGTGTGTGTGTGTGTGTGTGTGTGTGTCTGCGCGCGCGTGATAAATCTGCCGGTACGCCAGGGCTCTTTTCTCATTTGTTAGGCAGCCATGTGTGAAAATGTTAATGAAGGCCCATATAATCTAGGAGATTCTCACCATTAGAATTTCCTTCACGTAGGCCAGGCTTTCTGCTTACACACTGACTATTGTGCGCATCAATCCTTCCACTGTCGTACTAATAATAGACCTAATTGCCTCAGTCAGCCCACTAGCTCTCTCTACCCCTCTATGCATCTCAAAAAGGGACGAGAGGGCTGTCTTATGACAGGCCCGTGGCATAGAACAAGGACTAAATCAGGCTATATACAACACACACACACACACACACGCACATTTTTAAGACGGCAATTTTGTAAATGCCATTTTTACCCCTTTTGCCATTATTTGCTCGAGTTACTTGTGAGCCGGTGTTGCCCACCAAAAATAGCCGATCTACAAGCTCACGACGCCTCACAGCATTGTGACACGCAACTGTTTAAACCATAAAACAAACCAGGAAAAGTGTCCTCACAATGTCTATTTCTCAATTCTACTTGTGGGGACATTTGCCCCTCGCAAGAATAGTAATACAAGTACACACACAGACACACACTCACATACACACACACACATACCAGCAGCGTTCTGTATGTCCATCATCCATCTTGTCTCCATCATCTTATCTCGTGAAATATTGAGCAACCAGATGCCAAAATATTGGGAGAGACCAGCCAATCTCTCTCTCTCTCTCTCATCCATTATGAATGATGGTGGAATACAACGAGGCGTTTGTGACGTGACGTCTTCTTACCCTGACCTCAAACATCTACAATACAATACGCTCTGTATTTCTGCGGTATAACGGGGCTGTCTCAGTGTGAGCCGGCGGGGGAAAAAAAGCTAAGAATTTCTGCCTAACTATATTTTGCTGTTATTGACCCCCCCCCCCCCCCAATACACTTGCACAGGAAATGTGGAAATTATGTTACAGCCCGTCCTCCTTGAATTTGCTGCTTGAATTAGCAATGAATGTGAGTGTATACATTTCTCGCCCCCTGCTAAGGCCGGGTTGCGTAATTCCCCTAAAAGGAGTGGGAGAGAGGTGAGAGTTCGGTCATGCTCATCTCTCAGAGTAGAGCCTCTTTTAAGAGAACGGTGACTGTTGGGCCAAAACATCCATAAGCCTGCAGGGAAGCACGCCGGTCCTGCACTAAATAATACTGCAGCCCACACAGACAATGGCAATTAATGCGTCCGGTATTTCAAAAGGCTGAGGGGTTGCCAGTTCGAATACGAGGGGGTCTGAGAGCCAGATACCAAAAAGCCTGGACAATTAGCTGCGGATCTATGGCCGTCTCCCACTCCGATCAACGCCAACCCCAACCTGCTCCATTGTGCTATGTCTGCTCAGTCCAACCTGCACGCCACGGGGAGATGCTCGCACATTTTGCACACCACACGCAGCCATTCGAATTCCCTTATGGTTGATGGTGTCGTTGACGGCTGATTGGTGTGCAAATGCGTTGTGTACACTAAAGCGGTGGGGTGGGGTGGGGTGTGTGTGTGTGTGTGTGTGTGTGTGTGTGTGTGTGTGTGTGTGTGTGTGTGTGTGTGTGTGTGTGTGTGTGTGTGTGTGTGTGTGTGTGTGTGTGTGTGTGCGAGGGTGGGGGGGTTGAGACTCTTTACCTTCAAATCTCTCTCTCTAACCCAAACACACACTAGTACTAGTACAAGTACAGTAAATGATCACACCCTCGAGGCTCGTTTTGGCTTTTCTTTACTTCTATATTTTTGGAAGGTGGGAGGGGGGGGGGGGGGGGGGCACCGGACTCCCACTGCCGTCACAGAACCAGGAGCAGGTGTGTTAACACCAGGTTCCCGGACACCATCCAATTAAGACACTATACATCCACATTCCACCACACACTGACCCCGCCTGGAGAACGCACGCACGCATGCATGCATGCACAGCGCGCACGCACCCACACACACACACACCGGAGCGCGCGCACACACACACACACACACACACACACACACACATACACAAGCTGGCAGTGTCCGGGAACCCACCCCACCCCCCTTCCCCCGCCCCTCGTCTAGTCTTTACATCTATTTGCATATTTCATGTGAAAGCCCTGTTTCATTCCCTTCCAGACGCTTATTGACTAACATAGTCTTAGCAGCTTTGTCACACTATACGCCAAGCATAATTTATCTCTGTGTGTGTGTGTGTGTGTGTGTGTGTGTGTGTGAGTGTGTGTGTGTGTGTGTGTGTGTGTGTGTGTGTGTGTGTGTGTGTGTAGCTGTGTGCACACGTGTACGCGTGTGTTATTGATAAAGACAGATCAGAGAGAGGTCTGAAATGAAACTTATCTCCAGCCAGCTGAATAAAAAGGAGAGGATTACACAAATAAATCCTAATGTTTGTCTCGGTATCCCCTCAAGGACTATTTGATTTGATTTACTCAAACTCGGGATCTCAGGATCACGCTGCCCTCTAAAAAAAACGCAGAAAGTTGAATACTTTGAAAACTATTTAAGGAGTTAAGCGTAGCCAATCCTACCGCTACGCCACACTACTGAAACACACCGCTCTCCTTGACTGAACACAGTCCATGGAAGAAAAACTGTTAATTATTGAGCAAAAAAATAAATAAAATATAAAAGGATTAATGAGCCTGCATAATCCTGATAATTCTACCCGAAGTAAATATACATATCGCTTCAACTAAATGAAGGTAGAAGCATTTCATCTCCCACCGCACGATTAACTCATTAAGGCCGGGACGGGAACGCACCTGTGTCATTTTAAGAGGGTTAGGGTTAGAAAATAGCAGATATACAAGCTCATAGCGCGGCACTCGGTGCCACGCTATGAGCTTGTACATCTGCTATTTTTGGAAAAATCATGAAAATGTGAGCAAATCTTTGAATATATATATTTTTAAAGCAAACATTTGTAAATCAAATCTTTGCTTCTGGGGGTCCCTGGAACAAAATATTTTACAAATGTTCGCTTAAAAAAAAAATTTAACTCAAAGATTTGCACTCATTTTCAAAATATAAAAAAAATTGCAGATCTACAAGCTCATAGTGCGGCACTCGGTGCCGCGCTATGAGCTTGTATATCTGCTATTTTTTGAATAGCCCAAAGAAGTCTAAAAATGACAGAGATGCGTTCCCGGTTTGAATGGGTTAAAAAATACTCGAGCTGTCACTGCGATTGTGAGCGGGAGATGATCAAGGCTCCAGATGGTTATAACGTCAAAAACCACACACTGGGATACGGGGCGAATACGAGCGACAACATGAAAAGGTTGCTGAACTTTCTGCTATCGTTTTTCACCAGTTTGATCGTTTACAGTACGCGCAACCCTTATTAAAGTCATTTGTCTTGTGACCCGTGGGACATCTCTCTCATCTTCTCTTTTGTCTTTTGTGCTTGAGTGACACCGTTTGCGGAAAAGGTTAATTGCTTCCCCCTAGTAATAAAAGGCCAGATTCGGGGGCTGTGATTGACACAAATGCCTCCACGACTAGGTTCCCCCCCCCCCCCCCCACCCCCCGCCACTCCGTCCAGCCTCACTGTCAGGTCACTTTCAGACAATTGTGATTTATTATTGATGACATTCAGTGCACTTCCTGTGACATTCCTTTTTATTGGGTCCTGAGCCTTTATGCGGTGCCCCCATCTACTAGAGAACGCTTGTCCGCCCATGGCCCACTTTATGGCCTGAGAAGGAATAAATTTCCCCCCTCAACATCACAGCCACACCAGCTGACAACAGCTTATCTCACGCTAAAGATCAAATGATTCATTCAGCGATTGTGCATTAGAATTTACTTTTAAGCAACAACAATACCAAACAGCGGCGTGATAAATCTCTGGCCGCTCCGCGCGGTGATTACTCTCTGTCTGCAGGGTATTGGACTTTTCACACAGTCAGGGACAGAAAGTTGACATAGCTATTTGCTAACACCGCCCGCCCTGCGGAGAAAAAGGGAGGGGAGGAGGGGAGGGGGAGGGGGAGATGTGGCTGATGAAAGTTTGGAGAATGAAGGGAGGGAGCAAAGTCGAAGTAGAACGAACGAGAGCGAGGGCGAGTAAGGTTTTATAAGTCTTTTTTTTAAAAGTAAGTGTTAAATAGCTCTATGTTTTGATAGAAATCATTGCTATATAGAATGTTTATTCAGTAACATGGGTCTCGATCCCCATTTCTCCAGCTCTTTAGTGAACAGAAAATACGTTTTCAGGTCAGACACCAATTTCATCCAACCAGGAGAGAACTCATTAACAAAATAACAAGTTTAACGAGTGCAATTGGATGCAGACAAGATTGGAATTGGAACACTATAAAACCATCGCTAATAAATGGGTTAATTTTTAAAATAAAATTAAAATAAAAAGTTAAATGAGCTGGAGCGAGCTGTTACTGAACTAGCTATCTATAGCAATGATTACTATCAGAATACAGAGATTTAACTTTTTAACAAAAAAAAAGAAAGAAAAAAGATTCAGCACTTAAATCCTAAATACTTAGATGACCGGGGGTCCCTCAGGGCTCTATATTAGGTCCACTCCTTTTTGTTTTAAAGTTATATTTTTCTTAGGCCGTCCAGCCGGGAATCGAACCGGGGATTCACCGGGTGAGGGAAATTGCGCCCTATGCGACATGCGCACCAACCACTCGGCGTATCGGGTCGCCCCAGGTCCACGCCTTTTTTCCCCCCTCAACACCAAATCTGTTCGCTGAAGATCAACTATTTTCGCTGAATGTTCGCTCCATAATAGGGACACTAGGCTTCAAATGTTTCAAAACGGAACGATATTTGAGGGGAAAACAAATGTAACAAAGTAAAAAACGGGTGACTTGTATTCACCCTTCAGCCTAAAAAGTTGCCTTCCAGTGGCTACAGTGTCAGGAGACTTTGGGAGAAGGTAAAGGGTACGTTCTCATTGGTTCTGTAGAGGTGTACAGTGTGGTAGGCTAGTACGGACGGAGGGGGAGGGGGCTAAGCCTCCAATGGCTCAGCATGTTTTCTGGACAGCCTCGGAAGCCCGTGCCAGAACCTGAAGGTCAGCCTAGCCTTCCTCATCAGCTCTTTTGTGTGGGCAGGGCGGGCCGTTAACTTGGACCAGCTGGAGGCGGGAGGCCCGGGGTGCAGGGGCGGCCCGTCATTGACCACCACCTCCCGCCTAATTACCTCCATGCCCTGGCCCTGCCTTCAGCCCCCGTGTTCAGCCAAGCCCTCTCCGGTAAATAAGTCTGGGCCGCTGCGATGGC
>NW_027660974.1:0-164229 GCF_963280865.1 Gymnoscopelus braueri | reverse complement strand
TGACCAAATACCCCAATATCGGGAATATGGGACAATATAAATTGTAGAATGACGATAATATGCTTTTGTTTAATTTATTTGGGGGGGAAAAAAACATTGTGGTGATGGATCATGATGTGATGTGATGTTTGAATAGCTGTTGCAGTTGTTGCGGATTTTTCGGTATGTCATGTTGCATTTGTGATTTTGTAAGTCTCCGCTTGTAAAAGACTAGAGGTGCGGGTCGCGTAGTCGCTGGCGCGAGGCTCTCGTGTAGTAGGGCTGTCGACGCTCCGACACGCAAACCAAAAGCGAAAGCAACAGCGGTGTTTGTTTCGAGACGCAAAGCGAAAGCAAACGATTAACGGACACATTTCAATGGCCGCCACTTTGTTTTTCGCTCGGCTGTAGTCGCCGGCACTTGCCTCGGAGGACCCGGATGAAACGACACAGACACGGCAGCGCCACGCTAACCGTGTTAGTGCACGGTGGTCGGCCGCGCGCAGGCGCGCCACTCCCAAATGTAAGGTAGGATAGGTTCGATCTCAAAAAGGTAGTTCCTGGTACGATAAGGGTCAAATAAATAAATATTCTTTGATCCTAGAAAGATAAAAGAAGGATACGGGGGGTAGGTGACGGTATTAAAGTATAGGATTAGAGAAGAAAGTGGTAGAAACAAGTTTAGCATCCAATTACATCTACCGTAGTCAGATTACTCTGGTCTCCAGTAGCATGTTTGTCCTCAACTTCTGTTGTGAGGTCACCGCCATTTAGCAAACACAACAACCGACAAAGGGGTTTCCTAGAGCATTGGTTCTCAAAGTGGGGATCCGGGGACCCCCAGGGGGTACTTGAGGGGATACCAGGGGGTCCCCAGCTAAATGATTTATAGGAACCAAATGGGACCCTTATGGGTCTGTAACTCTGAGAGTGTACAAATGGAACCAAATGGACCCAAATTAACATTGATTGTACAATATGAATTGGGGTCCCAGAGATAAAAATGCCATTAAATGGGGGTCCGTAGCCTAATGCATGTCAAACTGGGGGGGGGGGGTCCTTAAATTACAATGATTGTGAATCACACTGCTATAGCCGTAAAAATCTTCTCTTATGGGGGTCCCTGGCTTATCTTTTCAAATGGGGGTCCGCGGGACAAGTTTGAGAACCACTGTTCCACCCGGCAGAAAAGTCACGAGAGTCCTTGGACTAACGCTGGTTGCGTTTGGCCGCTGCTGTCGAACGGTAGCTTTGGGAATATCTTGGGAATGTTTCGTGATGAGCGGGAGAAGCCTGGGAGAAGCTTCAGAACATGTGTTGTCGTTATTGTCGTCACATGTAACCTAACAACCGTGAAACAAGGAAAGCTAAATTAAAAGGAAAGGACGCCGACGTCATTTTCCTTTATGCAGCAACTCCAGCCGCCAGAATGCGCCGCACTGGGTGGCAAAATGCAGCCGGGGACTTCAATGGGGGTACTATATATACTATATATTAAAAAGTAAAAGAAGGACATATCACACATTGTTTTCTGCTGTGTTGCTTTTCGATGTGTACACTGTATACTTTTATAGAGGTTATTTAAAGAGCATTAAAGGGATAGTTCACCCAAAAATATGTTGTTTTCCTATCGATTAGTCACCCCATGGAGAGTTGAATTCATGGATATTTTTTGTTTTTGTGGCATTCCTAACCCAATAATTTGATGACCAGTGGACCTGTAGGCGGTTCCGGTAGGAGACACAAAGGAGACCTTTGGCTTAGGGAATGCGACAAAAACTAAAAATGAATTCAAGTCTCCATGGGGTGACTAATCAATAGAAAATAAGTAATTTTGGGGGTGAACTATACCTTTAAGCAAGTTTATGAACGTGCCAAAGTATCGCGAGTCTGTCCATCATTGCCAGTCTGACAACCAAATATCGCGATACCTCCGAGCCTGAAACGATACCTGCCGCTGTTTAGATGCCTCAATAAAACTACCCTACTGTGCACATCGTAAAAACCAGTCACAAAACAACCTGCGATATGTCTTCTTTTATATTCCTGAACCGATTCCAGCGCGTCTCTTCCTGTGATTTCCTTGCCGTGAAACAGGAAATCAAAGCTATAGGGTCAGTGTTGCCATGTCTGCTTATTATAGGCGACTTTGGGCTTGTTTTTCCATAATACATCATGGTAGTTGCGGGTTGCATTTTCTTTTTTGCACTACAAGCAGAGTCCAACGTTTGAGCTTGTAGATCTGCTATTTTTGCTATTTTTTGGAATTGGAATCTTGAAAAGTAACAAAGTAGTATGTCTCTTGCGCCTGGAGTAGAAGACAATCTCATCTCTTCAATATACAGTATGTTCATGTCCGGTCTTCTGTTAAGATGAGAGGTAACAGACCCAATGCTGTATTTTAAGTTGTATTTATGCAATCTGCCATGTGCAGTATGAAGCTTGAGTGTTTTAGTTTGTTAATTGTTTGGCGAATTATTATGTCGGTTCATTGTTTGTCAAATGAAACGCAAAAGTGTCCTGTAAGTCCATATGGGCTGGGCTTCCTTGGAAGCATGACACTTAAAGAAAAATCCTCAGAAAATCAACATCAGTAACACATGAGGTTTCACCTGACACTGACAGCAGCGATATTTAAACTCTCTTTTTAAGCGAAATTATGTTTTCTTGTAAAAGTGTCAAATTCCTAAGCTATTTTTATAGACACCCACACAGACCGCCAACACACATACATGTATGTAGGAATAACACCCACTCTGTGTGTGTGTGTGTGTGTGTGTGTGTGTGTGTGTGTGTGTGTGTGTGTGTGTGTGTGTGTGTGTGTGTGTGTGTGTGTGTCCGTTCATTTGGGACTTTCTAAACACGTCCTCTCTACTACGTTTTGCGCTTCCTGACAGGCAATGCCCGCAGCAATGCATCGTGGGAAGAGAGGGCACACTCAAGGCCTCGCATCAATGGGAAAGGAACCGACAGTTAAAACACACACACACACACACACACACACACACACACACACACACACACGTTGTGTGCCAAACAATGCCACAGTGAGGCACAGGGTAGAGGAAATGTGTGGCGCACAGAGACGTTTATAAAACTGTCTCTCATCCTTGTGTGTGTGTGTGTGTGTGTGTGTGTGTGTGTGTGTGTGTGTGTGTGTGTGTGTGTGTGTGTGTGTGTGTGTGTGTGTGTGTGTGTGTGTGTGTGTGTGTGTGTGTGTGTGTGTGAGAGAGAGAGTGGTCGTACTATGAAGGAATGTATCGCCCCAGGCCAATGTAGGAGCCGCTATGTGGGGGTGAGGTACACACACACACACACAGAAAGCTTTTGATGTGTGTGTGTGTGTGTGTGTGTGTGGGTGAGCGTGTGCGTGGGTGAGCGTGTGTGTGCAAGTACAGTATGTGCGTTTGGTCTCAAGAGCCTACAACAGACCCAGTTTCTCTCTTACACTCACTGGAACCATGCCCAGCGGACACGGACACACACACGGACGAACACATACACACACACACACACACACACAACTCTCTAAGTAACACAAACCGCCACACACTCCACTACTCTACTTACAGTACACTTGGAAACATGAATGACATTTATCTCACTAACAGCACTTCTTGGTGTGTGTGTGTGTGTGTGTGTGTGTGTGTGTGTGTGTGTGTGTGTGTGTGTGTGTGTGGTGTCGTGTCCAGAGGATCTGCTTGGCATTATCTATCTAAATGTTAACTCAGCTCCTCAGGTCTTACAGAACCTTCTATCCAACCATCTATCAGAGATTAGAGGCAAGTCCCCCCCCCCCCCCCCACACACACACACACACACACACACTAGCGCTGATTCATAAACAAAAAATATAAAATGATGATGTTTCAGTAATAGTGTTCCTGCTGTTCTTACATAAAGCCAACCAGGTGAACTATTTTATGGAAAATGCTTCTGAACATATTGCTCGATTGACCACTGCAAACGCTTAAAATAATAACCGAAAACATGTAATAAAATAAATACATTTAAAAAAGCAGATAGTAAAAGTAGGTGGGGTTGCTTAGAACTTAAAATGCCACTTTTGTGGCCATTAACCCTTTAAGACCTGAGGCGATTATTATTTTTTTTTTCTAAATAAACAGTAAAAAAAAAAAAAAGATTTTTCAAAAATAGCAGATCTACAAGTTCATAGCGCGGCACTCGGTGCCACGCTATGAGCTTGTATATCTGCTATTTTTGAATAGCCAAAGACATCTAAAGTGACACAGATGCGTTCCAGGTATCAATGGGTTAAAGCCATTAAAATGATTGTTGATGCTGTAATAATACATTTTGCTCAGTGATGAATAGATTTGTTATTTGGGACAAACAATGTCCCCCCCCCATCATCTGCACCTAAAACAAGACTATTATGTAGGTTAATTGGAAGACACAGATACCGTGCAATAAGCCTGGAGTTGTATAGTGTTACCGAGTCAGTCATATTTCCCATCCAGGACAACTTCCATTCCAGAGACTAGAGACGGGCTTAGAAAACACAACACGCCAAAAGCTGCTGTGGATTCATGTTTCTCCACAAAAATGTGGGGCTCCCGTCACATTTGCTGGCTCCCCCCCACCACCACCAACACCACCACAAATCCGGGGCCCCCTGACCTTGTGCACAACCCGCCAAACCCAATTCCTCCTCCTACGTCTCGACACAAATCTCGACACATTTGTAAACACAACCGGATTTGCTTGTGATTTGCTTGTGCTGTTACTGGCTGCACCCCAGTTGTGAGGGCCTTGGGTTGTAATTACATCAATTTTGACTTTATTTTCTTAACCCATTAACCCATTGAGACCTGAAGCCGATTCTACATGTCTCCTAAATCTCAACAGTTTTCTGAAAAACGTATGTTTCTATATCAGCGGTGCTCAATCTTTTTCATGTCAAGGACCCCCAAAATTATATGTATTTGGCCGCGGACCCCCATCAAAATATTTTGTTCCAGGGACCCCCAGAAGCAAAGATTTGAGTTAAAAATGTTCGCTTTAAAAATATATTACGTTCAAAGATTTGCACACATTTTCATGATTTTTCAAAAATAGCAGATATACAAGCTCGTAGCGCGGCACTCGGTGCCGCGCTATGAGCTTGTAGATCTGCTATTTTTGAATAGCCTAAAGTGTAAAATAATGCTTTTTAGCTCAAATTAAAAAATGACAGTTCCAGGTATTAATGGGTTAAGACCTGGAACGCATCCGTGTGTCATTTTTAAGATTTTTTTTGGCTATTCAAAAATAGCATATCTACAAGCTCATAGCCTGCAATTTTTTTTAGAAAAATCGAGAAAATTCCTGAAAATCTTTGAACATGTATATTTTAAACAGTTTTTTTTAAATAATCAGTGGTTCTCAAAGGTTTTTCATGTCAAGGACCCCCAAAATGATATGTATTTGGCCACGGAACCCCATCACAAAATATTTTGTTCCAGGGACCCCCCAGAAGCAAAGATTTGAGTTAAAAATGTTCGCTTTTAAAAAATATATATATATTCAAAGATTTGCACACATTTTCACGATTTTTCAAAAATAGCAGATCTGCAAGCTCGTAGCGCGGCACCGCTTGTATATCTGCTACTTTTGAATAGCCAAAGTGTAAAATAATGCTTTTTAGCTCAAATAAAAAAGTGCCAGGTCTTAAAGGGTTAAAGAGCATATTTACATAGTCAATGGGTGCTATTGTTTATACTCACACTGCCAATTGGATGGTACATGTGTTTATATGTCCGGCCCTGTGGCCACCATGACAAACAGATCGTTTTGGATTGTGTCTAATGTTTGTCAGTTTATTATATTCGTCATGAGTTGTGCCCGTTTCATTTATTTTCCGTTTACTTATTTTTGTTTAAATTCAGTTAAGTGTGTTGTTTGTGGTTATCGTTGCTACATTGATACACGCACAAAAAATAAATCTTGATTTTGTATGTACTTAGTCATAGCCTACTCTAATTCCTGTTTTCGTCATTTCGGATAATTGTTGTTTTTGTCTTTGGGATGTGTGTGAATGTGTATATTGTATTGGTTCTTTAAATCGTTTTATTTTTGCTTGTAAATGTTGTCATTACAGTGTAATTTTTAGCGCCCACATGCCACATTTCACTGTATATGCAAATATACAGAGATACCTTGTATCTCCATATATATCAACGTTTTATGTTTTTTCCCCGCAGATTAACGTCTTACTTCCTCAAACAAGAGTCTCACACAAAAGGAGTGAAAACAGCCGCGACGTGTTGTGAACTCGTAGATCGGCTATTTTTGCTATTTTAAAATGTTTAATAAATAATAAAGATGCTTATGTATTCGGTAGGAGACACAAAGGAGACTCTTCTAGTCTCCTACTGGAGACTCTGCCAGTCATCAAATTATTGGCTTAGGAATGCGACAAAAACTAAAAAATCTCCATGAATTCAAGGCTTCATGGGGTGACTAATTGATAGAAAATAAGCATTTTTTTTGGGTGAACTACTCCTTTAAAAAATATACATATATAAAAAAGGAACCGTTTTGGACATACAAGGTTTCCACCCGACAGCAACGATATGACAGATCACAGGGTCAAAACTAATAAATCAGAAATCCACCATCATTCCTCACACAGACGATGGGATGGTGAAAGGTGTGGTTCCTTCACAGCTGCGTTTGTCTGTAAAATGTGTCAAAATGTCCCCAATGTGTCATGGGCTCCATTCAATATTAACTGAACATTAAATATTGACATTCTGCGAGTGTGCACGTGCATACACATAATGCTTTGCTCTGGGTTCCTTTTAATTGCAGTGCAAGTTGCCTTTATGTGCAAGTTAATGAACACAATCTGAACCTACACATTGCAAAAACATCGCATTTTTTATTTTCCTTTTTTTTGGCTCAAGTCAAATAAAGTTCAGTTTATGAGCACGTTTTATATTTATTGTTTGCTTGTTCATTGTATAATTCAAAATAAATGTTTGTTTCATATATTGAAGTATGATATACTTTTTGTATCAAAACGTTATCAGTGTTTATTTGTATTCAGGCGTTTGCTCGTAAGTTAACTCTTTGACTGCCAGAGTATTTTCATAAAGTACTCCCCCAGTGCCAGCGATTTTCATGTTTTTTTTTTGTTGTTGTTATTTTGTAATTACATTTTCAAATAGTTTGTCTTTCTGCGGTTTTAAACACATACGACAGATCGACCAGCAGAGAGCAGTAGATTGAAACCTCAATCACTCGCTGACTCGTTCGACCCCCTCCAAACAGGCTCAAACAGTCTATACGTCATAACCGGATGTGTTCGTTTTTTATACCGTGTGAAAAAACATGTTTTTCCCTATTGTGGCCGAAAATGACCGGGGAAAAAAAAAGAAAACCGGAAACGGAATCTGCGTCATGAATCCGGTCCCGGGTGAGTCTGAAGGAATCAGAAAGTGAAACTGATGATGAAAAATAAACAGAACAGCGTGATCACAGTAAAAAGTAAAAACTTGGGATCTCTCGTTCTGGCACTGAGGGCATTCAGAAAAAACTCGGGATAACTCGGGGCTTGACACTGAGAGAGTTAAATGTTCTCAAGTACAAACTTCTAACTTTTTACAAATTGATTTCAAGATTTTTGACGAAAAATACTGACCAACACATGGGTCGACAAGGTTCGGACTCTCCGAAATCGTGCCGAAGAACCTGGCATCAGTCTGGCTCTAAACATTAGCTCTATGGTATTTATTTCGAGGCTAATGCTCCTTTAACAGACATCATATCGAGCAGTCTGTGAGTCTCTGAAACGCTGCCAACGTTTTGCTCAGATGTTTACGTCAGTGATGATGACGTCACTCCGGCAGGGGTGTAAAGTAACTAAGTACATTTATTCAAGTACTGTACTTGAGGTACAATTTTGAGGCATTTTTGAATTTATTTGAATATTTCCAATTTTCAATACTTTTACTTGACTACTCCACTACATCTCAGAGGCAAAGAATATATTTTCACTCCACTACAATTATTTGAAAACTGTAGTTACTAGTTACTTAGTAGATTGTGATTATTATTACGAAACATACATTACCTACTTCAGCCCTATATTTTCGGCCATTTGAAAATAGCCGATCTACAAGCTCACAATGCGTCGCAATGCGACGCATTGTGAGCTTGTAGATCTGCCATTTTCAAAAGAAAAAAAGAAAACTTGTGAAATGGGACATTCTGCTGGTACTTTAAGTACATTTTTATACCAATACTTTTGTACTTTTTTACAAACTTTTTACTTTTACTTCCAACAGAATATTTCTACATTGCAGTATTGATACTTTTACTTACAGTAAGTACCAAATGTGAGTACTTTTTCCACCACTGCACTCCGGTAAAGTCCTTGAATGTAAGAAACCTACTACCCTCACATCCTGTTTTTAAACCCTACCCTCGGTGGCCGTGACATTGTCCTCGTTCAGCGTCTTTAAAAATAGCATCTTTCCTTCAGAAAGTGTGAGTCAGGTGGATGTAGTCTGCTGCAACCATATGGAGCTCGCCTGGCTGCTTGCCTGACCTTGCAATGCACCATGGGAGTTGTAGTCAACAACACAGGATGGAAGTCTGACGTAATTTACACATCCTACCTGGGTCGCGTCTAGAAGACAAATGTCTTCTAAGTCCTAACAGTCAAGGACCCGCAACATTATATGTATTTGGCCGCGGTCCCCCCATCTCAAAACATTTAGTTCCAAAATAGTTGTGAAAATCTTTGAATATATATTTTTTTAAACCTAACATTTTTAACTCAAATCTTTGCTTCTGGGGGGTCCCTGGAGCAACATATTTTGAGATGGGGGTCTGCGGCCAAACACACATCATTTTGGGAGCTCCTTGACAAATGAAAAATTTTATTCATTACAGTTGGAATTAATTATATGTTCATATAATTCATTCACTTTTAAAGGTCTTCAACCTAAACCTGGAAGCAAAGCTACTTCCAAGGATGTGACGCTAACGCCACGTCTGTTTGCCAAGTCTCTCAAGCCAGACTGTTGACTCACACAATGTCCAAAAGCTACCTACCGTCCGTCCGTCCGTCCGTCCGTCCTGTGTGTCTGTCTGTCTGTCTCTACTCCACTACATCTCAGAGGCAAATATTATACTTTTACTCCACTAAAATTATTTGAAAAATTTAGTTACTAGTTACTTAGTAGATTTTGATTATTATTACAAAAAATGCATTACCTACTTCAGCCCTATATACATTTTGGCCATTTGAAAATAGCAGATCTACAAGCTACTGTCAGTCAGTCAGTCAGTCAGTCAGTCAGTCAGTCCATGTAAAAGGAAGCTCTTAAAATGATCTGGGAGTGATCCCCGCTTCAGTTTTTTCTTTGTCTTTGCAGTCGCGTAAACTACTATAAATCAAATGAGTGGAAGCATAGAGATGTATAGCTAACTGCTTAGCAGAAATGGGAATTAAAAAATATGTTTCCAGCTTGTGGATCTGCTACTTGTGTGTGACGCTGTAGAATGATCAAGTAAGGAGCATCGTTAATTTACAAAGAAACACAAAAAGTTAAAATAATGGAGACGGTAACGATATACAAATAACGGAAACCACTCTACAAGCTCTGGGCCTGTAGATTGGCTCTTTCCTCCGTTTCCCATGCGGTGCAGTCATACTGGCCCAGTGGTGGAAAAAGTACTCAAATTCTTTACTTAAGTAAAAGTATCAATACTGCAATATAGAAATACTCTGTTACAAGTAAAAGTGCAGAATTCAAAAGGTACTTGATTAAAAGTACAAAAGTATTGGCTTCAAAATGTACTTATTTCTTTAAAATGTTTTATCCCGCGATTTTTGTAACCCATTTTTTTTCACCCGGTGCCAATTTCCTAAGTGATCCTGGGCGCTATACCAGCCCTACACCAGCGCTACACCAGTCCCCCACAGTAGGGAGGCCAGGGCCGAGCTCATGCTTCCTTCAATGCATGAGAGCCAACTGACCTTCTTGTCACCTGACAGGGGAGAGTTTCCCTGGTTGGACGTAGCGCGTGGAAGGAACACGTTATTCCAACCAGTTCCCTTCCCCTCCATCAGGCGCCCCGGCTGTCATGGGGGAGGCGGGATAGTGACCAGGATTACTACATGTTTTTGTGAGGGTATTAACTACCCTAGGAGGCACGGGGAAAACATGCAAACTCCACACAGAGAGGCCCTTTCACCAACCCCACCTAGGGTATGATGACGCGGAGGAGAAGACACGCCCCCAGCGCCCACAGCGTCCCCGGCGGGAATCGAACCCAGGACCTTCTAGCTGTGAGGCGACAGCGCTACCGACTGCGCCAAAGACCGTGCCTCCTCAAAATGTACTTAAAGTACCAAAAGTAGATCTGCTATTTTCAAATAGCCTAGGTATAAAATAGGGCTAAAGTGGTTAATGTATGTTTAATAATATCATAATTTATATCTGAAAAGTAACTATAAAGTTTTCAAATAATTGTAGTGGAGTAAAAGAACAATATTTGCCTCTGAGATGTAGTGGAGTAGAAGAGAAAGTATTGGAAATTGGAAATACTCAAGTAAAGTACAAATACCTCAAAATTGTACTTAAGTAAATGTACTTAGTTACTTTCCACCCCTGCATACTGCCGAGTATAAAACAGGGCCTGAGTTGTTGATGCACATGTCAAACATAGCCCATGTCTCTCTCTCTCTCTCTCTCGTAAACCAACCACAAGTTAGAAAGCTGTGGCTCAACGTGGGGCTCGAACCCGCGGCCCTGCAGATTAAGAGTGTCATGCTCTGCTGAATGAGTTAGCCAGGCTGGGGACCGTGAGGGGTTCCCAACAGATGGTATCCCCCAACCCCCCCCCCCCTACGCACAGCGACCTCACGCTCAACCCTGAGGGCCTCCTCTGGTGTCAGCTAGATTCACAAATAATCCTCTCCATCTCGCTCTCTTTCTCTCTCTCCTTCTTATGTTCTCTCTCTCGTTGTCTCTCTTTCTCTCTCTCGTATATTCTCTCTCTCTCTCTGTGTCTGTCTGTCCATCTCTCCCTCTCTAGTTCTCTCTCTCTTCCTCATCTCTCCCGCTTCCCTGCCAAACTCTCTCTCTCTCTGCCTCTCCTCGCTCTCCTCTGTTAGATGACTCCAGTGATTGATGGTATGGTTGGAAACAGGAAAGCCTCGCTCTCGTCTTCGCCTCGTAAATCTCACACACACACACACACACACACACACACACACACACACACACACACACACACACACACACACACACACACACACACACACACACACACACACACACACACACACACACACACACACACACACACACACACACACACACACACACACACACACACACACACACACACACACACACACACACACAGTGAAAGGAAGGCGGTGAAATCAGCAGTGAAGAATGATTGTCATCTTGTGTGTGTCTCTGAACAAAGGGTGTGCGTATACTGTACTGTACTGTATGTATGTAAGCAGACAGTGCAGCAATGTGTGTTGTTTTAACCCATTAAGACCGGGAACGCATCTGTGTCAGTTTAAGATTTTTTTGGCTATTCAAAAAAAGATAGCAGATCTACAAGCTCATAGCGCTTGTAGAGCTGCTATCTTTGGAAAAATCGTTTGTCTTTGAACATATATATATTTTAAAGCGAACATTTTTAACTCCGTTACAACTTCCGGTAGTCCCTGGAACTAAATATTTTGATATCGGGGGTCCACGGCCAAATACATAACATTTTTACGAACCACTGATATTATAAAATTTTTCAGAAAAACTTAGGTCAGGATTTAGAAAACATTTGTAGAATCCCCCCAGAAGCAAAGATCTGAGTTACAAATGTTCGCTTAAAAAAATATATATATTCAAAGATTTGCACACATTTTCACGATTTTTTCAAAAACAGCAGATCTACAAGCTCATAGCTCGGCACTCTGCACATTGAATTAAGCCACATGTCTGCCAATGGCTCTCACAACTCTAACTCAATTGAACCCATTTAGACCCGAGGCCCATTCTAAAAACGCCTTCTAAATCCTGACCTAAGTTTTTCTGAAGAAACTTCCAAATATTTATTCAAAAAATTACAACAAATGTATGTTGCTATATACTGTACATAGCAACAAGAGCCCCAAAAGGGGTTCCCGCCCTGAAAGGTATAGTTACAAAAAAAGGGGTTCCCGCCCCAAAATGGGTTAACCCATTAAGACCTGGGACGCATCTGTGTCACTTTGAGCAACAAAAAAAAAAAAACATTGGCTATTCAAAAATAGCACATATACAAGCTCATAGCGCGGCACCGAGTGCCGCGCTACGAGCTTGTAGATCTGCTATTTTTTTTTTTATTGTGAAAATGTGTGCAAATCTTTGAATATATGTGTATTCTTTTAAAGCGAACATTTTTAACTCAAATCTTTGCTTCTGGGGGGTCCCTGGAACAAAACATTTTGAGATGGGGGGGGTCCGAGGCCAAACACATTTTGGTGGTCCTTGACAGTTAGGAAAAAGTTTGAGAACCACTGATAAAGAAACATAAGCTTTTTAGGAAAAATGTTGGGATTTAGAATCGGCTTCAGGTCTTAATGGGTTAATACAATTCGACTTGTTGAGCTTTGGTTTATTATTCTACACTAATCTAATTCTAATCTACTCTATTACATGCAGGGCTGCGATTCATTATTGAATAGTATACGAATGTGCTCTGTTTACAACAAAGTGTAAAACTGTCTCTCGTATATCCTTATTTTTTGTTTTTTTTTAAAGCCGGGGTACCGAGAGGCTAACGTAGTTCACTGGAGTCCCCCAGGGCTCTATCCTAAGAGCGCTCCTTTTTAAACCGACCTACAAGCTTTTTTAAGCCGGCCTACGCGCTCACAACCTGTTGCATTTGCGACAGGTTGTGAGCTTGTAGATCGCCATTTTTTTTTGGCTAACGTCCTTCCTAGAATATGGATGCTGGGGGGTGTCAAGGGGTTACGTTTGATCACATCAGTCGTCTCATGGTGACTGTAATGTATACACCACACCACCACACACACACACACACACACACACACACACAGCCCACCCACTGTGACAGTAATTGATTGGTGTGTCAAGTGTGTTTGACACCACTTCCTTTTCTCTCTCTCTCTCTCTCTCCCCCCCGCTCTCTCTTTCTCTCTCACTCACACACACACACACACACACACACACACACACACACACACACACACACTAAAGTTTGTGTTATACGGTACTTGTGAGGACAACTCACCATCTTAAGATGGCAATTGTATCAATGCCATTTAAAACAAATGTCCATTTCTAACCCTAACCCTGTGATGCGTTGTGAGCTTGTATGGACTATAATTCGGCGTGCAACTATACGTATAAATCAGGCTCCTAAACCCCTAAACCTAACCTCTAACCCCGATCGGAATCTCTTTCCAAATTGTAAGTCTAACAAATAAATAAAATAAAAAAGTTTTAACCACAAAAACAACCATTTCTCTTTGAGAGGACCTGGAACTCTCCTACTACTTGCTAGGACATAAGGGCCCTCACAAGTATATTAATACAAGTGTAAACACAGGTCTCTACTACTATACTTCAATTTTTTAACAGTAAGCCTAGAGCCGAAAAATAGCAGATCTACAAGTTCACAACGAGTTGCGCTGCAACGCGTTGTGAGCTTGTAGATCTGCAATTTTTTGTGGTGCACGCCACTGGCACAAAACTAAGTATGAATCATGTTTAACTCTCTAATTCCAATCCCTATACCTAGCCTCTAAGTCTAAATGTCTAATCCTAAACCCAACCTGAATCTATTCCTAACCGTAAACGAATCCCTAAAAATCTATTTGAAAACATAAAAGAGCATTTTCTTTCTTGTCCTCACAACGTCTATTTATCATATTCTACTATACTTGTGGGGATTGCACACACACACACACACACACACACACACCACACACACACACACACACACACACACACACAGCGGTGGAAGGCGGAGCTAATAAACCACTGGTCTCCTCACAGCGGGAGCCGAAAAGGCTGACAGAGAGAATTAGAATGTCTATTTGCGGCGGAGCGGGCCGCCATAAATAGACATCATGTAACGGCAAGTGTTGTTTTGTAAATTTCGATTCCATTCTTGATGCTTTGCGTGTTGTTATGACTGAGACATTATCCACCCCCCCCCCCCCCCCCCGCCCCCACCATAATGCAACGCTAGCTATTTGGATTTCCACTCAGCTGATTTAACCCATTAGAACCGGGAAAGCATCTGTGTCATTTTATAGCTATACATATCTATATGTTTTTCAAAAAACTCTTAGAACAGTGGCTTTAAAAAAAATAGCAGATATACAAGCTCGCAGCGTGTCACTTTGTGCCACGCTGCGAGCTTGTATATCTGCTTATTTTTGAACATTTTTGAAAAATCATGAAAGTGATTGAAAATGAAAATGTTATTGTAATGTATTGATAATTTTCCTTCTCTTATTTTTACACAAATCTTCCAAAAATAGGGGGGGGCAAAACTAATTTTCAGATGGGGGTCTGCGGCTAAATGCATATCAATTTGGGGGTCCTTGATACGAAAAAAAAAGTTTGAGAACTGCTGATTTAGGTATTTGTAGAGTCGGCCTCAGGTGTTAATGGGTTAAATATAGCAAGCATCACAACAACACAATAAGAATAAAGTGGCTACCATACAGAAGTGGTTCTAATACATTTACATGATGTCAAAGACCCCCACGATGATATATGGATTTGACCCTGAACACCCTTCTTAAAAAAAAACGTTTTTCTGCCAGGGACCCCGCCTTAGGAGAACATGTGCTCTCAATGCTTTCAAATCTATTCAAAATTCAAAAAATGTGTCCAAAAAATTGCAGATCTTACAAGCTCACAATGCGTTGCGGTGCGACACGGTGTGAGCTTGTAGATCGGCTACTTTCGAGTAGCTAAAGTATAAAAGAGGGGGAAAGTACACTAAAGTACCCAAAACAACACAGTAGGTACAGTACCGATAGCACCAAAAGTACACAAAAGTACCCAAAACAACACAGTACCGATAGCACCAAAAGTACACAAAAGTACCCAAAACAACACAGTAGTACAGTACCGATAGCACAGAAAGCCCCAAAAGTACCCAAAACAACACAGTACCGATAGCACCACAAGTACACAAAAGTACCCAAAACAACACAGTAGTACGGTACCGATAGCACAGAAAGCCCCAAAAGTACCCAAAACATGCCCTGAACCAAAGGGGCGGGGCGTAATAAGTTCAGTTCAGTTCAGTTCCCATTGACAAAAGGCATGTGTAAGTTAACAAATAACGACAAGTGTAATAAATAATTCACCATGAGCCAGTATCACAAGTTTAACACACTGGAAATTGAAAGCGGAAAGGGTGAAAGGATTGCTTTGTTTTTGTTGTAGCACGCTTTGCACATTTCTCAGCCAGCATATGGGGCTGTCATGGACACCATATGACATGTTGTGCCAAAAGGAAGACAAACAACACAGAGAGATAGCTTCCAGACTTCACTGACTTTCAAATCAAGGCAACAAAGAGTTCATCTTGATATTTCAGCTATGAGACAAGATGTTAAAGCCTTTTGGATTGATCTTTTTTTCCTCTCCTGCTAAGACAGGGTTGCATTTTATTTTTAGCAGGGGGGAGAGAGAGAGAGACAGACAGACAGACAGACAGACAGACAGACAGACAGACAGACAGACAGACAGACAGACAGACAGACAGACAGACAGAGACAGACAGAGAGACAGAGACAGAGAGACAGAGACAGAGAGAGAGAGAGAAAGTCCCTTGAAGCTTTTTTGGACCGCATATCATGGCATGGGCCCACAATATTCACCGAATTAAAATTAAATTAACCCATTAAGACCTGAGGCCGATTCTAAAAATGTTTTCTGAATCCTTTTTTATTTTAAACATTAAAAAAATGTAAAAAATATATATGAAAAATGTAAAAAAAATATATAAAATAAATATTAAACATTTAAAGATTAAAAAAACAAAAACATCACAAAATATGTTGTTCCAAAGATCCCCAGAAACAAAGATTTGCAACGATTTTTCAAAAAATAGCAGATGTACAAGCTCATAGCGCGGCACTCGGTGCCGCGCTATGAGCTTGTACATCTGCTATTTTTTTTATAACCCAAAATAAATCTTAGAAATGACGCACAGCTGCGTTCCCGGTCCAAATGGATTAAGCCCCCGTCAGTCCAGAACCACTGAAATCTCTCCAATGTTCCTCCATTATGTTTGGCGCCAGTGGCCCACACACACCAAAGCAATTTAGGTCAACCGACAGTAATGTTAACAAGCGGCGGAGCAGCTAGTGGACTGAGGCACTCGGATAGACAAGAAAACATTCAACAGAAACATGCTTTAAAACCCATTCAAACCGGGAAGGCATCTGTGTCATTTCAAGATTTCTTTGGCTATTAAAAAGAATAGCAGATCTACAAGCTCATAGCTATGATCTATGAGCTTGTAGATCTGCTTTTTTTTTTTTTTGAAAATCTTGAATATATATATATATATATATATATATATATATATATATATATATATATATATATATATATATATATATATATATATATATATATATATATATATATATTTTTTTTTTTTTTTTAAGTGAATATTTTTTAACTCAAATCTTTGCTTCTGGGGATTCTACAAATGTCTTCTAAATCCTAACAGTTTTTTTGGGGGCAAGATGTTGCTATATATCAGTGGTTCCCAAAAACAATATCAGTGGACCACCCAAAATGATATGTATTTGGCCGCAGTCCCCCCCATCTCAAAATATTTTGTTCCAGGGACCCCCAGAAGCAAAGATTTGAGTTAAAAATGAATATGTATTCAAAGATTTGCACACATTTTCACGATTTTTCAATAAATAGCAGATCTGCAAGCTATGAGCTTGTATATCTGCTATTTTTGAATAGCCCAAAGACATCTTAAACAGAATTGAATGGGTTAATACTGTTGTCTTTAATATTATAGTCCCCTGTACGACTGGGCTATATATAGAACTAAACAAGACAAAATACCCTGACTTTGGTATTCGTGAAACTCACAAAATGAGGACAACCACCACCGCTGTTTGTCCAATAAAACCACTAACGTTCACTTACGTTGATTCCTCATTCCGAGGATGGATTCAAAGTTCATTAATTCATTTATTAATTAATTAATTCAATCAATCAATCGTTCATTCATCAATCCAATCAGTAAACAAAGTGTCACGTTTCAGCTTAGTTAAAGGGACATTTCACCGATTTCGCATCAAACCCCTTTTTTTATCTAGGTCTAGGACCCATAAACATGATCCTGGTGTGTTTTTTGTGTTTTATCTGTATTTTTAGATTTGTAGTAATGCAGCAGTCCAGTCAAACCCCAGTCAAACACACAGACTTCTATATTTTTCTGGCCATAGGGTGCAAATTTCAAATTTTGCTACTGTTATCTACTACAAATATAACATTAACATCTTCCAGGGGTGAAATGCTCCTTTAACCTCAATGTTCTTTACTGATCAGAAAGAGCACAAATCGGTCCCGAACGGCTGGCGTAGCGGTCCGGGCACCTAGGCTGCCTACTGTATACCATCAATAAAAGCAGTGGTGGGAAAAGTACTCAAATGTTTTACTTAAGTAAAAGTATCAATACTGCAATGCAGAAATACACTGTTACAAGCAAAAGGCCTGTGTTCAAAATGTTACTTGAGTAAAAGTACAAAAGTATTGGCATCAAGGTATACCTAAAGTACCAAAAGTAAAAGTACTAACATTTTTGAAAATAGCAGATCTACAAGCTCACAACGCGTCGCGATGCGACGCGTTGTGAGCTTGTAGATCTGCTAATTTCAAACAGCCAATGTAGGGTCTGCAAAGTAACTAGTAACTAAAGTTTTCAAATAATTGTAGTGGAGTAAAAGTACAATATTTTCCTCAGACATGTAGTGGAGTAAAAGTTAAAGTATTGAACATTGAAAATGCTCCAGGAAAGCAAAAGTACCTAAAAATCGTACTTTAAGTACAGTACTTGCGTAAATGTACCTAGTTACTTTACACCACTGAATAAAAAGGCAGAAAAAGACCCCAAAAATATAAAAGAAAAAGAAAAAAGCACAAATCTCATGACACCACACGCACGCACACACACAAAAACACACACACACTAGGGCATTCACAGAATAGTCGAATATTCGAATATTCGAATATCAAACCGACTATTCGACTATCAAACCACTATTCGACTATTCGAAAAAAAAAAAAAAAATATATATATATATATATATTTTTCTTTTTTAAGATTTTTTTTTTGTAGTGGCTTTTCTAGAGCAGACATGCAGCTGTGAGCTCTGGTGTGACGTCAACTCGCATTCCTTGAGTCGAGTCATCAATGCAATAAAAAAAAAATATTTTTTAATTTTTTATAATCAAATCGAATAATCGAATATTCGAATACTTTTGGGTCGAATAATTCGAATACCATAAATCACTATTCGTTAATGCCCTAACACACACACACACACACACACACACGCCAGCCGAACTCACCGACGCGCGTCACCTTCACCGCCACGCCTTGCGACGTCTTCTCGGCCGCCATGCGCCAGCGGCCCACGCCGCGGCCTCGCTCCACGAAGGCGCGCACGCGGCAGGCGTACTCGCCGCCGCCGCCGGCCGCCGCCACCTCCGCCGCCGCCAGCCGGAAGGCGCCGGCGCCCGTCCTCTCCAGGGCCACGCCCCATCCTCCTCCCCCCCCCGCCTGAGAGGAGGAGCCGTTGGCGAGCACCACGCCCAGCCGGTCCATGGTCACCAGGTGGCGCCCGTCCAGCAGCCAGGCCACCTCCAGGGCCAGGGAGGAGGGGGGGGGGCCGTCCGCCACGTCCACCGAGCACAGCAGGGACAGGGGGTCCCCGGGGGACAGGAGGGGCGAGGACGAGGAGGACGCCATGACGCTCAGAGACTGGCCTGGAGAGGGGGAGAGAGAGAGAGAGAGAGAGAGATGGTTAGACCAGAGATTCCCCAACCTTCTTTTATTTGAAGGAGTTTGATGTGTATTGAGGCCAGGGGGTCTTCCAACGTTTTTCAGGCCAAAGACCCCTTAGCTCATTGGTTCTCAAAGTGGGGGTCCAGTGGTCCTTGGCGGGGTGCCAGGGGGTCCTCAGCTAAATAAGTTAATATAGTGTCACAATCATCTTGACCACTTTTTAACCCATTAAGACCCGAGGCCATTCTTAAAAATGTTTTCTAAATCCTAAAAGTTTTTTGAAAAAAAGAAAGAAAAAAAAAATCAAGATTTTTCAAAAATAGCAGATCTACAAGCTCATAGCGCGGCACTCTGTGCCGCGCTATGAGCTTGTATATCTGCTATTTTTGAATAGCCAAAGAAATCTAAAGTGACACAGATGCGTTCCAGGTCTTAATGGGTTAACCATTATTGTATACTTTGGGCTATTTCGCCCCCCCTGGAACCCACTCAAGGACCCCTGGGGGTCCCCGGACCGCACGTCGAGGACTAGCGGTTTTCGAGAGCGGTTCTGCATGGATTTTCTCAGGAAACTAAAACGCAAAGTGGTTCGCAAGTTTTTGACACACAGCAGCAGTACCGGTACAGCTAGCGCTAACACCAACTAACGGACAAAAGCTTAACGAAAAGGGACAACTGAACTCACCACCAGAAGTTTCATTACGTCATGCATTTTAGTTTTTAGTTTTGCTCTACAAATTAAGTAGGTATTATTTGGTGATATCGGTTTGCCGGTTAGATATGGCCGTCATTACAGTCAGACTTGCACGCTGTCAGCGGAACGCTAGCTGCCACAGCTAGCATTCAGGACGCCACATCAACCACACCGGTGGTTTCCCCTCCCAATACTTTTTGGAATCTTCAAGCTGGATGTGTTGTTAGTGGATGTATGTACAGTATATGGAACTGTGGGCTGGGTAGAGCTGGATGTTCCGTTAGTGGATGCAGAACATTGACTGCGGTTGCTGTATATATATTAAAACAATATTTGCTTAAACATTATGTATTAGAAGATTTGCACAGATTTTCACAATAAAAAAAATAAATAGCAGATCTACAAGCTCATAGCGTGGCACGAAGTGACACGCTATGAGCTTGTAGATCTGCTATTTTTTTTTGAAGAGTCAAAGTATATAGACATATGGTTAAAGTCGTTAAAAATAATTGCGACGCTATATTAACTAATTTTGCTGGGGACCCCCCTGGTACCCCCCCAAGGACCCCACTTTGAGAACCAATGGTATAGACTATTCCCACACAGTGGGACGCACGTATACAAGAGCCCCCCCCCGACCCCGAGCTGGGGAAAAGTAGTGAAAAAGAACAGAATAGGAAAAAAACATAACAGAGAAGAGCAAGGGATCAAAAGAAAGTAGAAAGCTAATAAAATCTAGATTAAAAACAGAGGGGTGCAACGCAAAGGCCTGCGGGGGAGGGGTTGACTCCGAAAAGGATGTTTATGAGTTTATGAATTATTTATAAAGACAATATGACACATAAAATAGCAACTTTGTAGATAGATAGATAGATAGCTACATAGCTAGATAGATAGCTAGCTAGCTAGATAGATACAGTAGATAGATGGATGCCATTATCTAGATAGATAATACACATGAGTATACAGCATGTGTGTATTATTTATTACACACACACTATGTATATACTGTACATATATTTCCTTCCCAATGCATTGTGAGCTTGTAGATCAGCCATTTTCAAAAGATTTTTTATACATTTGAAAACTTGTGAAATGAGACATTCTGCAAAATGAGTACTTTCTACTTTTGTACTTTAGGCACATTTTGATACCAATACTTTTGTACTTTTACTCAAGTAAATGACCTGGAACGCATCTGTGTCACTTTAGATTTCTTTGGCTATTCAAAAATAGCAGATATACAAGCTCATAGCGCGGCACCGAGTGCCGCGCTATGAGCTTGTAGATCAGCTATTTTTTTCAAATCTTGAAAACATTATTATTTTTTTTTTTTTTAACTGTCTAAACTGGATTTAGATTTTTTTTAAGAATCGCCTCAGGTCTTAATGGGTTAAGTAAGTACATTTGAGTACTTTTTTCACCACTGTGCCTTTGTCTATGAAAATGTGCTACACAATAAAAGCACTGCTTTGCTCGTGGGGATAAAGTGATTGTAGTCTAGAGTGGTGGGGGGGAGGGGGGGGGGTGTTTGGACCCCCTGCTGAAGGAAGAATTCAATACAATAAGCAGCAGCTCTGTTGCTACGGTGTCTCTGAGAGGACAAAAAAACTAAAAAAAAGCCCAAAAGGAAGGTCGCTCTCGCTCTGTTTGTCTTCTTCTCATCCTCTTTGCTTTAGTCCTTTAAGTCAATATATGAACATCCTGGGAGACCAGATGAGATTGTCTGCTGCCACGGTGTGTGTGTGTGTGTGTGTGTGTGTGTGTGTGTGTGTGTGTGTGTGTGTGTGTGTGTGTGTGTGTGTGTGGTTTCATTATAAACCTCTGCTGAGTGTTTCGGACGGTTTAAGAGGACATGGCGCGTTAGCCCAGATAGATCCACGATATGGTGGCCACAGCAACCACAGTCAATGTGTGTGTGTGTGTGTGTGTGTGTGTGTGTGTGTGTGTGTGTGTGTGTGTGTGTGTGTGTGTGTGTGTGTGTGTGTGTGTGTGTGTGTGTGTGTGTGTGTGTGTGTGTAGGGGCCCCTACAAGGGCACAAAGATGTCTGAGTGAGACAGAGTGAAGGTCAAGAGCCCGCTGGGGGGGGGGGGCAGGGGGGTAAAGAAAAGAGAGACCACACTGTGAAATCCTGAGTGTTTCATTTAACTGTGAGGGGCTTTTTTTCCCCCTGGCTGAAAACGCCAAAACGCTGAAAACACCAAAACGCTGAAAACACCAAAACGCAGAAAACACCAAAACGCTGAAAACAGCAAAACGCTGAAAACAGCAAAACGCTGAAAACAGCAAAACGCTCGCCTAAAAAAAACTGCTTCCAAACGCCCCAAGTTGAAACTATTTGGTTAAAAGGTTATAGCTCTATATTGTGATAGTACTCATTGCTATAGAGTGTTTGTTCAGTAACAGGAGTCTCCATGTCTCTCCAGCTCTTCTTTAAACATAAAATAAACTTTCAGGTAGGTGAAAAAAAAATCAGCCAATCAGGAGAGAGTACCCATTTATCAGCTTCATTTTTACAGTGTTCCAGTTCCAATTGTGTGTCTGCTCATTTCTTTGTGTCATCACTTCCAATTTCACCCGTTTAATCTATATCCTGACTGAGTTCTCTATCCTGATTGGATAAAATTGGTATTCATTCCTGACCTGAAAATGCATTTTCTGTTTATCAAAGAGCTGGAGAGACATGGAGACTCCTGTTACCGAACAAACACTCTATAGCAATGAGTACTATCACAATATAGAGCTATTTAACACGTATATGTTAACCAAAGAAAATCACTTACCCTACCTTTAGCTTTACTTGGCATATAAAAACGGGACTGTGACCCATCTTCCCCATGTTTGGGAAAACAATGCTACTGTATAGAAAAAGATGTACAGAATATTCAGTTTAACCCATTAAGACCTGGAACGCATCTGTGTCGTTTTTAGATTTGAGCTAAAAAGCATTATTTTACACTTAGGCTATTTCTGAAAAATCGTGAAAATGTGTGCAAATCTTTGAATATATACATTTTTTAAAGCGAAGATTTTTAACTCAAATCTTTGCTTCTGGGGGTCCCTGGAACATAATTTTGTGAGATGGGGGTCCGCGGCCAAATACATATCATTTTGGGGGTCCTTGACACGAAAAAGATTGAGCGCCACTGATGTAGAAACGTACGTTTTTCAGAAAACTGTTGGGCTAAATAAAGTGTTCCTCATTTACCAGTGGGCGTGACGGCGACGGAGCCCATGTCCGTCCTCTTCTTCACGATGCTCCTCCACTGGCCGCCGTCCTCGTGCGTCCACTCCTGGCCCGTGCACGCGTACGTGCCCTCGTCGGCCGCCGACGCCCCCGACACCACCAGGCCGAACACTCCGCTGCCGCTCTGCCCGGGCACCAGGCGGACGCCTCCGTCGGCGTAGCGCCGCGCGTACTTGTGGCCCGTGACCACGCCCCCCTGGGGCCCGAACGTGAGGATGTCGTCCTGTGGTGGGGAGGGGGGGAGGATTATTACATATTCGTCTAATCGCATTTATTATAGAAATATATATATATATATTTTTTTTTTCATGATCGATATAATCGATCATGAAAACGTTGGAAAACGTTCGTATATTTCTAAACATTTAAAAAAATAGCGGAAATAGACGATCTACAAGCTCAGCTCTACAAGCTGTCAAGATGTGACACGTTTTGAGCTTGTAGATCGGCTATTTCCACTATTCAAGTTTTTTCTTTTTTTAACTCATTCACTGCCAGGCTTATTTCAAGCTTGTTGATCCCTGTGCCACAGGCAGGAAAAATGGAAAAATTAGATTTTTTTCTCCGTTTACATTTTAACATTGAAGTGGATGGAGCATTAACTTTTTGAAAATCGTTTTCTCCTAGTTCCTTTGAGATAAAATATATATATATACAAAAAATATATATATTTTGATTTTTTTTTTTTTCTTTTCTTAGGTGACGTCAAAAGACGTCATTGGCACTAATGGCACACTGAAAACGGCCGTCAAAAGACGTCATTGGCACTCAATGAGTTAAGTATAAAGTTACCAAATTACGCTAGTTATTTGTCATACCTGGCCCTGTGCACCTTTCGTTCACGAAGCCTAACGGCCGATCTACACCAGACTTTTCAAAGCGGGCGGAATATGCGCGGAATTTGCCGCGCGCGCACAGTGCGTTTGGAAAGAACCAATTGATGTCAATGATGCCGGCTAATGCCAGGCGCACGGATACGCGAGCCCCGCGTACGCAGGCTTTAAAATAGGACTGGATCTAAAAGTGCGCCTGAACAGAAATGTATATATTCTTTATTAATAAATGTTCCAATAAGGTTCAATGACAGAAACACAATTAACCCATTAACACATTGAATGCCAATCGCGTAGATCTACGCGAACCGCCGATTCCCATTGATTTTGCCCCAGGTGCACTTTCCGAATTTTTTTGATCCATTTCCGTTTCCGGTTTCCGGTCGGAAACAGAATTATTCGGGTTCCGTTTTTTTCGATCGTATCCGCTTCCTGTCTGGGATCCTGTTTAAAACTCGATTTTCTCGGTTGTTGTTTTTCTCCTCGCTGATCACTGTTTACCGTTGATCGGCTGTATCTTCAAGATGGCGGCACGGATTTGGAAACTATTTTCGCTGGCCGTTTCTCACGGATCCGCCGTGTGTTTAGAACCAAATGAACGCGCACTTTTAACTTATTTAGCGAGGTCTGTGGCGACATGAAAAAAACAAAAAAACAACAATAAAACGCTGGCACTGGTGAGTACATTATGAGATTAAACTCTGGCATGGAATGTGTTAAGACCTGGAACGCATCTGTGTCACTTTTAGATTTCTTTAGGCTATTCAAAAATAGCAGATATACAAGCTCATAGCGCGGCACCGAGTGCCGCGCTATGAGCTTGTAGATCTGCTATTTTTGAAAAATCGTGAAAAAATATTTTTATTTTTTCAAAAATCTGTTAGGATTTAGAAAACATTTTAAGAATCGGACTCAGGTCTTAAAGGGTTAAATCGTTAATCGCAACTATCTGAGCGACAATAAGTCGCCTAGTAAAATGTCCAAAAATGCCCATCTATACCTGGGGGGCGGAGCCCTTCTGCAGCGACCACGTGACGGACAGGTAGGTGGGGTGGGCCAGCTGGCGGGTGACGTTGCAGGACAGCGTGATGTCACTTCCCTCCGGGACCACGGGGGGCGGGGCCTGCGGCGAGACGGCGAGGGTGTCGGGGATGACTGTGGGGAGGGGGGGGGGAGAGAGAGAGAGAGAGAGAGAGTTGGGGTGGCGTGTTGAACACACACACACAGCGTTGTAAGCTTGTAGATCTGCTATTTTCACAATATTTATCTGTAGAACCGAGTCGAACAAAATACTATGTCTCAACTCCTACAATTCCAAGTGCTTGTCAGGGAGGGGGGTCCAAGGTTCAAATATGATTCTTTTGAGGAGTCCCCAGTTGAAATATGATTATTTTGGGGTGTTATATAGCACCTTTCTCCAAAGTGTCTTTACATAAACACACCGACCGGTGAAGGAAACCATGCAAGAATCCTCAGCGGTCAGGGGTTCGGTGCCTTGCTCAAGGACACTTTGACACGCGGCCAGGAGGAGCCGGCGGTCAAACCCATTCCCAAGGCGTCTCTGCTCGAACCCCCTGAAGGCCACTGCCTTCAAGTCATTTACTGTACAATAGTATTTGCACAATCACTTCCCCCTGATATGAAGCGTTTCATTTTTATGAGCCAATGAAAGGGCAGCCAATTGTTCCCCGTGCCCTGGAGTGAATCTTGCATCATCATCATCATCATCATCATCTAGGTCAGTGGTTTTCAACCCTTTCCATATCAAGGTCCATTATTTATTCGGCATTTAACCACCTTTTGATGAGATTTAGCCTCTCAGAACCCCCAAACTTAGAATATTTTGTTATCGTTGGATAACATTTTGTCCACAATTCCATCCATGCTGTATTGGTGTTGGTACCATAGGAGAGATAACAGGCAAACGTTGATGAAAAAAAAAAGTATTTTAATTAATAATGTTACAACTATAGGCTGTACTTGTGAAGACTGGTAGAACTAGTATCACTCATGCTTAACCTATACTCTGACTGGTGTCCATATACCACTGACCTGCACAAGGGTTGGGACGGTTTTATTTGGACACACACACACACACACACACACACACACACACACACACACACACACACACACACACACACACACACACACACACACACACACACACACACACACACACACACACACACACACACACACACACACACACACACACACACGTCTGTCCACTTCAACATTAGATGATATAACAATGAGTCTATTAATCCATATAAGATGCATGGCTGATGCCACTGGAACTAATGGGTAGCATCAACTCTACCACTGAATGTCAGAGACAGAGACAGAGACAGAGACAGAGACAGAGAGAGAGACAGAGAGACAGAGACAGAGACAGAGACAGAGAGAGAGAGAGAGAGAAACAGAGAGAGATAGAGACAGAGAGACAGAGAGACAGAGAGACAGAGAGACAGAGAGACAGAGAGACAGTGAAACAGAGAGACAGAGAGACAGAGAGACAGAGAGACAGTGAAACAGAGAGACAGAGAGACAGAGAGACAGTGAGACAGAGAGACATAGAGACAGAGAGACAGAGACAGAGAGACAGAGAGAGACACAGAAAGAGACAGAGAGAAACAGAGAGAGACAGAGATGAGTGAAGCCACTGCCTGCCATTTAGACAATCGAAATGTCAACTCATTTTGATGGAGAGGAGAGGAGAGGAGAGTGAGATAATAGGAAAATAGGAGGGGAGAGGAGAGGAGAGGAGAGGAGAGGAGAGGAGAGGAGAGGAGAGGAGAGGAGAGGAGAGGAGAGGAGAGGAGAGGAGGTGAATCTTGGAGACAGGGATGGCAGAGTGACATCACATCACCCATAACCCACACACAGTGAAAGTCCTCAGTGTGTGTTTAACTGTGAGACCCTTACAGGTTCATCTGTTCACCGTCAGGGTTACATAAACACTGAGGGGTTTAGAGTGTGCATAACTCAGCACTGCATGGACAACGGCCAAGTAAACCTCCGTCAAAACATGATCTACCTTTCACCAACCTGTTAGACCAGTGTGTGTGTGCGCGTGCGTGTATGTGTGTGTGTGAAACAGTGAGAGTGGAGCAGCGATCGCAGGCTGTCAATCACGCGCGACTGATGATATCAACTTACAGCCCTGATCATAACACCTGGCTTATGATACAGCCCAGTGACACCTGTCTGTCTGTCTGTCTGTCTGTCTGTCTGTCTGTCTGTCATGGTCGTTGTTTTACGCCAGGAGGGTGACGGATAATAAACCACCCGAGAAACGCATCGTGAATATTATCATTTCACATCAAACTACTGATTTGGCGATGACTCATTGATACAAGTTGATGATTTTTATTTTGCGATGAAAAGCAGAAATAAAAGTAATTCATAAAACTGCAGGCTTCACATTTTCATGTCCCCACAAGTATAGTAATGCGTGTGTGTGTGTGTGTGTGTGTGTGTGTGTGTGTGTGTGTGTGTGTGTGTGTGTGTGTGTGTATCATGTGACATTCAGGTGTGCAGACAGTGAAAGGCATGATGGGGGCGTTTCTGAGGACGAGAGAGAATAAAGCAACGACAGAGAGAGAGAGAGAGAGAACACGTGTGGTATTATAATTGGCTGCAAGTGTGTGTGTGTGTGTGTGTGTGTGTTCATGTCAAGGTCATTTCCTTTTGAAGAGAAGATAAATGAAAAACAAACACAATAATACGAAATGTTCCACATGTGTGTGTGTGTGTGTGTGTGTGTGTGTGAGTCAAACCCCAAAGGAGTGGCCTCACAAAGCCTTGCCGGCATAGAAAGGTGGGGCATGCATAACCGCCACACCCGAACACACACGCACGCACACACACACCTTTTTGGTCTGCGTCTCTCATCTGTATATACACATAAAGTATAGCATATTATAGTAGAGTATTGTAGTAAAATGTCATCGATTGAAACATCGACAGACGGAAAGATACAGACCCATATATCACATACTGTAAATACACACCCACAGCCAGTGGTGGGAAAAGTACTCAAATGTTTTACTTAAGTAAAAGTACCAATACTGCAATGTAGAAATACTCTGCTACAAGTAAAAGTCCGGAATTAAAAATGTACTTGAGTAAAAGTACCAAAGTATTGGCGTCAAAATGTACTTAAAGTACCAAAAGTAAAACTACTAAAATGTTTGAAAAATAGCAGATCTACAAGCTCACAACGCGTCGCATCGCGACGCGCTGTGAGCTTGTAGATTGGCTATTTTCAAATAGCTTAGGTTTAAAATAGGGCTAAAGTGGTTAATGTGTGTTTCATAATGTAATAATTTATATCTGAAAAGTAACTAAAGTTTTCAAATAATTGTAGTGGAGTAAAAGTACAATATTTGCCTCTGAGGTGTAGTGGAGTAGAAGTAAAAGTATTGGAAATTGGAAATACTCAAGTAAAGTACAAATACCTCAAAATTGTACTTAAGTACAGTACTAGAGTACATGTACCTAGTTACTTTCCACCACTGCCCACAGCACTTTCTATGCACACACACACACACACACACACACACACACACACACACACACACACACACACACACACACACACACACACACACACACACACACACACACACACACACACACACACACACACACACACACCTCCTCTATGTGACTTTGAGGTGTTCAGTGACACACACTAGAGATCAGTGGTTCTGTGTGAGTGTGCAAATGGAACCAAATGGACCCGTAAGGTTCCATTTGCTCTCTCTCAGAGTTATGGGGATCCAGGAAGAACCACTGTGCTACACTAAATGGAACAGAGCCTTCGATTGGTATCATTGGTAACACCTGTGAAGGAAGTAAGGCCCATTTTGTTTCCAATTATGGCTGCTGTCAGTGGTGTAAAAGTAAGTGCATTTACTCAAGTACTGTACTTAAGTACAATTTTGAGGTATTTTTGCTTTACTGGAGTGTTTCCAAAGTTCAGTACTTCTACTCCACTACATCTCAGAGGCAAATATTGTACTTTCACTCCACTACAATTTTTGGAAAACTTTAGTTACTGGTTGCTTTGCAGCCCTATATACAGTACATTTCGGCCATTTGAAAATAGCCGATCTACAAGCTCACAATGCGTCGTGAGCTTGTAGATCTGTATTTTCAAAAGATTTTTTTATACATGACGAACCTATGAAATGGGACATTCTGCACCATGAGTACTTTTAGTTTTGGTACTTTAAGTACATTTTGATGCCAATACTTTTGTACTTTTAATCAATTAAATCTAAAGTGACACAGATGTGTTCCAGGTCTTAACTCATTTTCTGTTTATAAATGTTTTTGAGAATTTAGCTATTGCCATTTTCCAAAAAAAAAGAACCAGGAGATAACATTTTCCAAAAAGTTGCTGCTCCGTTCACTTCAATGTTAAAAAATAAACTGAAAAAAAACAAACAAAAAAAAATCTAAGTAGCCTACTAGCTTAGAAAAGACTGGCAGAGGCTACAGACTGTTGTAGAGAAACTCTGGCAGTCTAAGAGTTAATGGGATAAACCAAAAGCAACACTATCCTGTGAGCCGGATTCTTTTTATTTCATAATGTGTCACCCAGCAATTTTGCAGCTGTCACTTGTTGAGGGGAGAAAAAAAAATGTCGCCTGTGGGCTTGGCTTCTGCTCTCCAATACGCCGGTGTGACAAGAGAAATGATGTTCTTTGGTTACTTTTGCTTTTGGCAGGAAGGAAGACGACGGAAACATGAGGGAGTTTGATTTCCGCGGCACAACGGAATGTCTGTGGTGACTTCAACGAGCTGTTACACGGAAGACTTTTTTTTCCTTTTCTTTTCTCTCAGTGATTAAGTCATTAAAACAGTCTTATAGCCCAGGGGTTCACAAACTTTGTTTCAGCTCGACACCCAGACGAAACATTTGGTGTCTCCCCAACACCTAGCCCTTGAATGTCTGTGATAAAGATAATTCCTTTTAACAGGACGTTCATGAAAGTCCTTGCGGGCTTGTTTCCAATGAGGGCCTGTGAGCAATTAGGGGTTAAGAGTCTTGCTCAGGGACAAATTTCATTTCATCGACACATATGCTGGCGTGGCCTGGAATCGCACCTGGGGCAACCAGGGCCTCTGGCTCCCTAGGCGGGCTCACTAACCACTCAGCTATGGCCGCCCGTGATCTTACATACATTTCATGTATTCCAAATACACAGTCATTGATCAGTCTGGATGACGCGCTGTGTAGTCACGATCTGCGCGGGCGTATAAGTGCTCTAAACTCCGTCTGTGCACCCAATAATTAATTCCTAAGACTTGGAGTCAGATATTGTCCTCTAGTTTCATATCCATTTGAAAGTTCTGCCAGAAAACGTGTGTTTAGTGAAATACCTCTACTTTTCCACAAGCTGCACACGGCAGCTCGAATATATGTAAACTTCCTTTAGGACGCACAAATGTTTGGGGCACACAATTGGCAGATGGAGTGACTCATTACCCCACACCAATCACAAGCACCTGTCAATTGTTTGCCCCATTCGTTTGTGCTTCCCTGTGTCAATTTGTGATGACGTTTGTGATGATCAGAGGATGTTTTGGGTAAATTCGGTCCTTTACTCAAGTCGTCCGTGTGCAGCTCGTGGAAAAGTAGCGATATTTCACTAAACACACGTTTTCTGGCAGAACTTTCAAATGGATATGAAACTAGAGGACAATATCAAGTCTTAGGAATTAATTATTGGGTGCACAGACGGAGTTTAGAGCACTTATACGCCCGCGCAGATCGTGACTACACAGCACGTCGTCCAGACTGATCAATGACTGTGTATTTGGAATACATGAAATGTATGTAAGATCACAGACATTCAAGGGCTAACCAACACCCAAACTTAAAAAAAAAAAATATATATATATATATATATATATATATAAAATAAATGCATGTTCAAACATAAAAAAAAAATAGCCAACTTACAAGCTCACAACGGGTCTCATCCCGATGCATTGTGAGCTTGTAGATCTGCTATTTTCTCTCTCTCTCTCCCCCTCTCTTCCTGTGTCTCTCTCTCTCTCTCATGGTTAATCAGTGATGTGAGTACAAACAAATGCTGCGTACGTCACTACATTACGCAGCGCTCATTAGCAGAGGTGAACCGGCACTGTGCCTGCCTGGTGGCTTTTTTACTGGTGACTGTGTGTAATGTGTATTTTAGAGCGCGGGTGTGTGTGTGTGTGTGTGTGTGTGTGTGTGTGTGTGTGTGTGTGTGTGTGTGTGTGTGTGTGTGTGTGTGTGTGTGTGTGTGTGTGTGTGTGTGTGTGTGTGTGTGTGTGTGTGTGTGTGTGTGTGTGTGTGTGTGTGTGTGTGTGTGTGGGGGGGGGACCCCCCCCCCCCAGAAGCAAAGAATAAGAATTAAAAATGTTGGCTTTAAACAATATATATTCAAAGATTTGCACACATTTTCACAATTTTTGAATAGCCAAAGTGTATAATAATGCTTTTTTTAGCTCAAATGAAAAAGTGACACAGATGCGTTCCAGGTCTTAATGGGTTAAGTAAAAGTATCAATACTGCAATGTAGAAATACTTTGTTACAGGTAAAAGTCCGGAATTCAAAATTGACTTGAGTAAAAGTACAAATGTATTGGTATCAAAATGTACTTGAAGTACCAAAAGTAGAAAGTACTCTAAATGCAACGAATTTGCATTTCAGAAGTTTTCAAATGTATAAATTGTGTACGCATTTGCGACGCATTGTGAGCTTGTAGAACGGCTATTTTCAAATGGCCGAAATGTATATAGGGCTGAATTGGGTAATGTATGTTTTTTGTTTAGTTTTTTTAATCTAACATTTTTATCCCACGATTGTGTAACCCCATTTTTTACACCCAGTGCCAATTGTCTATGTAATCCTGGGCACTACCTTCCCTCTGCCAACCTAGGGAGGCCAGGGCCGAGCTCATGCCTCCTTCAATGCATGAGAGCCAACTGACCTTCTTGTCACCTGACAGGGGGGAGTTTCCCTGGTAGGACGTAGCGCGTGGAAGGAACACGTTATTCCAACCAGTTCCCTTCCCCTCCATCAGGCGCCCCGGCTGTCATGGGGGAGGCAGTATAGTGACCAGGATTACTACATGTTTTTGTGAGGGTATTAACTACCCTAGGAGACACGGGGAGAACATGCAAACTCCACACAGAAAGGCCCTTTCACCAACCCCACCTAGGGTATGGGCACTGATGACGCGGAGGAGAGAACACACCCCCACCGACCACAGCGCCCCCTGCGGGAATCAAACCCAGGACCTTCTAGCTGTGAGGCGACTGCACCACTGCGCTTTTTGTTTGCTTTTTGTAATAATAATGAAAATCTGCAAAGTAACTACAGTTTTCGAATAACTGTAGTGGAGTAGAAGCACAACATTTGCCTCTGAGATGTAGCGGAGTAGAAGTAAAAGTATTGCAAATTGGACATACTCCTCTAAAGTAAAAAAATACCTCAAAATTGTGCTTAAGTACAGTACTTGAGTAAATGTACTTAGTTACTTTACACCACTGGTCATTATCAGGGTAGGATACGGCAGTATGCAGTAGTTTTTAAGTTAGTCTGAAAAACAAAGGTAGTCGACGAACATTTTGTGTCACAGTTTTAGTTTTAGCTCCAGACAGTCAAACCTCAACGGTTCTGACCTCCACCGGCTGGTTGGAAGGAATATAGTTTGTACTACTGATACCATTAACCTACTTCCTCCAGGTAGGGCCCTGACCACAGGCTCTGGACTGAATACACTGTCTGGATGGGGAGGAGGGGAGGGAGGCTGGGGTCTGCATGTAACACACATACAGTATTACACACTGCTGCTGTTGGATACCTCTGTTTGAGACAGACAGACAGACAGACAGACAGACAGACAGAGATGGAAAGAGAGAGGTGGAGAGAGAGAGAGAGAAAGCGAGAGAGAGATAAAGAGATAGAGACAGACAGACAGACAGAGACACAGACACAGACACAGAGACAGACAGACAGACAGACAGACAGACAGACAGACAGACACACAGACAGACACACAGCGATAGAAATAGAGAAATAGGGAGCAGAGAAAGAGAGGGGGAGTTAAGGACAGACAGACACATAGATAGATGTCAGACAGACAGAGATTTTACAGTGTAGGGAGGTCTGTGCCGTGTCTGAGAAGGTCAAATAAAAGACGTTGTTAAAACAGAACACACACACACACACACACACACACACACACACACACACACACACACACACACACACACACACACACACACACACACATTCCACTTCACAGAGTATTAATGTAATCATCTACGGTTCATAACATCACTATCTCAATGTGTTTCGCTAATCAAATTCCTGCTCTTGAGTAAATTCAGCCGATTAGCCTCGTCAAAAGGCGTCTCTAATCTTGTTCCTTGTGTACAAGGACCAGCATTAAGTACCGTGTGGTTTTATTAAGCATCATGGGGCTCTATCAGCGTGGCTGGAATGTGTCTTTGACCCAGCACTGATTAGACCTACTTGACTGAAAGGCAGCCTTCAAATTAGGGCCGGGCATTTAACTGAAAATGCATCAAAACCAGTGGTGGAAAAAAGTACTCAAATGTTTTATTTAAGTAAAAGCATCAATACTGCAATGTAGAAATACTCGGTAACAAGTAAAAGTCCGGAATTCAAAATGTTATTTGAGTAAAAGAACAAAAGTATTGGTATAAAAATTTACTTAAAGTACCAAAAGTAAAAGTACTAAAATGTTTGAAAATACAGATCTACAAGCTCACAACGCGTGTAGATCGGCTATTTTAAAATAGGCTAGGTATAAAATAAGGCTAAAGTGGTTAATGTATGTTTTGTAACATAATAATTTATATTTGCAAAGTAACTAAAGTTTTGAAATAATTGTAGTGGAGTAAAAGTACAATATTTGCCTCCGAGATGTAGCGGAGTAGAAGTAAAAGAATAGGCAATTGGAAATAATACAAATAAGTACAGTACTTGAGTAAATGTACTTAGTTACTTTACACCACTGATCAAAACCGACATCCTACCTATAAATGTGTGGAACCGTCCGACACATTTCAAACTATAGACAAACTTTGCATCGTTCCCATATAACCGTCTTAATCCTGCTCATGCACAGTAGGTCAATAATCAAGGTGAATTGACACTAAATGAATAATAATTATAATCGACTAAATCGATAAGTCTGATAACCACACGCGTTAAGATCTACAAGCCCATACATCGCATGAGCTTGTAGTCTGTGTGTCATTGAGCCAGCTCTGATTAGACCTACTTCACTGCAAGCAACCTTCAAATAACAATGAAAAACCTTGACACCGTGGGATGCTAAGTACTGGCATTAGATTACTCGTCGTTTTGAGATTTGCTCTCAGAAATGTCATTTGAGGCAGTAAAATGCATAAAACAGGAAAAAAACTCATGACTGATGAGGTCATAAGTATGGCAGATTTCTTACGCCATGGCTCCTATTAGTGTTGATTTTGACAGCAAATTTTGATTCAGTTTTAGTCATAGTCTTTTGAATAAAAATCCATTTAGTTTTAGTCATATTTTAGTCATTCTGAAATGTTTTAGTTTTTGCCTAGTTTTAGTCGACTAAATATCCTAAGATTATAGTCGACTAAAATGTATGTTGGCGGTGCCTTGATGGCGTCGTAATGGCTGATTTTAGTCTTGGTTGCATGCTGAAAATAGCCGATCTACAAGCTCACAACGCGTCGCAGCGCGACGTGTTGTGAGCTTGTAGATCTGCTATTTTCAGAGTGCAACACCCGAGCGGAACCAAACATAAAATGCCTCGTCTTTTAGTTCTACTGGATCTCTTCTCCACTAGTTCCTCACTAACATTTTAGTCTAGTTTTTATTTAGGACGAAATTGTCGATATATTTAGTCTTAGTTTTAGTCATAATAGCTCAGTTTTTATTTAGTTTTCGTCTGTGAAAAAAAAGGTAGTCGACGAAATCAACACTGGCTCCTATAGAGGCGAGCCATCTAGAGGAGGGTCTGTGTGTCTGCCTGTGTGTCGCCGTGTTCACACAGCCAATCTCGCCGAATGCTAGAAGCAACCAAGTCAGCCAAAACCTCAGCATTCCTGTTCTCCAGAAATGCTAGAATGTGTATCTGTATCGGCCTCGAAACATCCATATCAGACGACACAGAACATAACCAATACCAGAGGAACTCCAATGACTTTCAAGCTGATTTTTTTTTCAAGGACCATTAGCAGTGTGTGATCTGACTGGCGTGCTTAGTCCATTTACCCATACCCACACACTGTCCAAAAAAAAAAAAAAAACAGAAGTCTCGCTAGACGAGATTTCAATCTCGAGATTTCAATCTCATCTAGCGAGACTTAGTTTATTTTTAATTTTTTTGGTTGCATAGTGTTCTGTCACTATGAACATCAGATCTCACAAAAAAACAAACAAAAAAAATGTGATCTAACCTAAGGCCTATCCGCGCACATTTTAAGCTGTAGCGGACCAGGGGTGGAGTTATGCAATTTTTCTACTGCATCATTCATCCTAACTTCATCCTTTAACACATTGACCGCCAGAGGTTAATCTCATAATGTACTCACCAGTGCTAACGTTTTATTGTTGTTTTTTGTTTTTTTCACGTCGCCATAGACCTCGTTAAAATCCTTAAGATTGAGCTGTGCACTGTTTGTAAACATCGCGGAGATCTCCCTGCGTGTACCAGTCCAAACCACGTGTCAAACGGAGCCGCCATGTTGTAGTTAGAACGGTTTATGTTAAACAGTGATCAGCGAGGAGAAAAACTACAATCGAAGAAAATGGCGTTTCAGTGTGCGCTTTAGAATGGAGGCCTACGGGATCGGCAAAACGTGATCCAGAATAATTCCGTTTCCGGTGGTGTTACAATGAAATGTGCCGTATAGAAAATTGAAAAAAGTTCTTTTTTTTTCGAAAAAAAAGGAAAAAGCACCACAGCCCGTAGGCTACGGGATCGGCGCTTTACGGTTGGATTTATCGGCCCGTAGGCTACGGGCCTGGCGGTGAGAGTGTTAAGACCTGAAACCGATTCTACAAACAGTTTTCTGAAAAACATATGTTTCTACATCAGTGGTGCTCAAACTTTTTCATGTCAAGGACCCCCAAAATGATACGTATTTGGCCGCGGACCCCCATCTCAAAATACTTTGTTCCAGGGACTCCCAGAAGCAAAGATTTGAGTTAAAAATGTTCGCTTTAAAACAATATAAATATATAAATTTGCACACATTTTCTCGATTTGTCAAAAATAGCAGATCTACCCCCCCCCCCCCCCCAGTATAATATTGTTGCTGTCGGGCAGAAACCTATTATCTTCATACTTTAACTTTTTGTGTTTTTTGGTAAATTAATGCCCCTACTTTATCACACTACAGCGTCACACAAAAGCATAAAAAAATAGCAAATCTACAAGCTCCATATGCGGCGCGAAGCGACGTCTCTGTCCATCCGACAGAGACGATATGGGTTTTCAACCGGTGGTCCCTGTCACGGCTAACTATCAATCATTTATCTGGGGACCCCCCCCCCCTGGAACCCCCCTCAAGGACCCCTGGGGGCCCCCGGACCCCACGTTTAGAACCAGGGAATAATTTTGAAAGGGGGGATCATGAATTCGGTGAGTTGATAGAATATCGTGTGTGAAATTATCCCGATATTACTATGGAGCCATCCTTTCTGTCACTGAGGAGATGAAATATATATATATTATGCAAATTGTGCCGTGAGTGAGTTTTTAAATCTTTTACGAGCGAAACCTCACAGCGCCAAACATCTTCACCGCTGGGGGCGACGCAAACGCTGTGTGTGCGTGCGTGCGTGCATGTGCGTGGATCCGTTCAGCGAAGCTAGCATATGTCTGAACTAGAAATCACCAGTTTAAATTATAATTATTTCTCGATCAAACAATACACACTCTCTCATTCTCTCTCAAACAATCCATATTCAGCACTAAACACACTGCGCACACACACACAACGGCTCTGCATAATGCAATAGTCTGTTCACACGCATGTAAAATCTGTCTCAAACGCACACAAACATTCTCTAACATTCCATCTGTGCCGCACTACACTGATGTTCAACATTACAACAAGATCTCCGCACGCACGCACGCGCACACACACACACACACACACACACACACACACACACACACACACACACACACACACACACACACACACACACACACACACACACACACACACACACACACACACACACACACACACACACACACACACACACACACACACACACACACACACACACACACACACACACACACACACACACACACAGTGAGCTGCCTAGTTAATTCAGGGCTAAATTTAACAAGGTGTCGGGGGAGTTGTGCGGAGCGGCAGAGAGAGTGAACATGATGATGCATTATGAGGCTAACTAGCTTCACGCTGTCACGCGGTACAGTAGCTCCCACTGTACAAACCCGTAATCGCCAAGCTAATGTTAGCGCTTTTCTTTAGTTCGTCGCCGTCGGGCGGAAACCTCCCATCTCCATACTTTAAGTTTTTGTGTTTTTTCTTCATAAATTAACGGCCTATTTGATCACACTACAGCGTCACACAAAAGCATCAAAAGTAGCAGCTACGTGAGCTCGAAACGCGGCGCGAAGCGATGCGTATGGAGCTTGCGGATCTGCTACTTTTGAATTTGAATCCTGAAAAGTACCGGTAACAGTTTTGGACATATGAGGTTTCCACTCGACAGAGACGATTTGTGGGAAGTACAGTAGGTACTTTCTAGCGCTTTGCTGCACTGTCAACAAGGAGGTGTAGCGCTGACATCTCATGCAGCGGAAGGATTATTTGATGTCTTGTTTTGAAACACACTTGTACCCGAGTTTGTACCGGTTTTGCATCCGTCTCCGTTTTGTACCTGAAAGCAGACACATATTGCCATCAGAGCTCAACCCCAAACTCATTCCTCGTACGTTGCAGATGGCCTATTTTCACTATTTTTTGCGAATTTTGGAAAACTAGACCGGTTCCCGTTGGCTAGGTCAGAAAGTTGGAAATGCGTGCCCCACCCAGTTATGAAATACCGCTTATATACGTTGTACCCCGTCTGTCTGACTGTGTCCCTTTTGTGCCAATTGACTATATTCACAGTGTGGCCATTTTGCTCTCACATCATATTTGCGGGTTGGGAAGAAATGCCGCATTATTTCATTAACTTAATAGCAAAATGGCTGCCGTGTGAATATGGTGAATGGAGTTCCGTGTTAGGCATGCCCAAATATGGAGTCCAGACCAGTTCTATGAAATCATATTGATGACATCAGGGTGACATCAGGGTGCTCCATATACGGGGAACACTTATTGGGATATACAGTATATTATGGGCATATTGGCCTGTTTGGCGGTTCGGGACAACTGCTGACCTATCTCAGTCCTCAGCCTCGACTTGGAAGTCGATCGGTCGCACGGTTTTCGAGACACGTGGACTACAGACGCGCAGACAGACGCCGCACGCACACGCCGCCATTTTGCATAATTTATCAGTGGTGGAAAAAGTACACAAATGCTTTACTTAAGTAAAAGTATCAATACTGCAATGTAGAAATACTCTGTTACAAGTAAAAGTCCGGAATTCAAAATTTACTTGAGTAAAAGTACAAAAGTATTGGTATCAATATGTACTTAAAGTACCAAAAGTAAAAGTACTCATTAGGCAGAATGTCCTATTTCAAGTTTTCAAATGTATAAAAATCTTTTGAAAATAGCAGATCTACAAGCTCACAATGCGTCGCATCGCGACACATTGTGCACCCTATACTTCAAAATTGTACTTAAGTACAGTACTTAGGTAAATGTACGTAGTTACTTTCCACCACTGATATTTATAGTAGGATGTTGCCAATGACAACCCCCAAAAATAGAAACATCAGGTTGAAAGAGTTTTTAAAAAAATGACAGCGCGTTGACTGAAAGGACAGCAAAACGCAGGGGAGATCAAAGCGTCCTTTTCAGGAGGTGGAGTGCAACTCGACACAAACGAAGTACAAAACATATTTCCCGTCGTCTCATTTGTATTTATAGCTACTTTATTTTTAAGCTGACATGCAGTGGGCAGTCCAGGGGCGATCCAAACTAAATGAATAAATAAATACATGAATGATCACGCGGCACAGAGGCAGAGAACACAACAGCCCTCGCTCCGCTGTTATAGATAGGGCAGACCTCTGGTATAGATGTGGGATTTATTGCCAAACGGCCTGCATTATTCAATCCGATTTAAAAAAAACAAAACAAAACAGTTTCAGAGGCATTTCTGCTTGGTGAGTTGGTACAATGGAGAGCTACATAGAGGGTGAGTTGGTACAATGGAGAGCTACATAGAGGGTGAGTTGGTACAATGGAGAGATAGATGCATAGAGAGAAAGCAAGGAGCAGAGCGATACAACTCCAAGGACAGGTGCTTTATCGCTGTGGTTCTCAACGTGTGGGTCCCCACATGATTTTGGGGGCGGTCCCCAGATGACGGTAGGGACAATTTAAAAAGGAGTAGTTCACCCCAAAAATTACTTATTTTCTTATCAATCAAGGCAACCCTCCACCGTGCCAACGTCGATTTTTGTAGTTTTTGTCACATTCCAGAGCCAATAATGTGATCTCTCCGGTAGGGAGACTCAAGGAGTCGAGGAGGACCGGTTATCGAATCATTGGCTCAGGAATGCGACAAAAACTATACAAAAAATCTCCATGCATTCAAGGCTTCATGAATGTGTGTCATTGATAGAAAATAAGTCCAACTACTCCTTTAATGACTCATTTTTTAATACCTAAAAAAAATAAAAGAAAGGAAATGAAAGCATTACTGCATCAAAAACTGGTCAAACTGGTCAAACTTTTTTTTTTTCTACAAGCTCACAACGCCTCGCAGCCAGAGGCAAACTAAATGTAATGCCTACAACTCTCAGAATGGTAGAGAACCACTGATTTATCGCTGGGGACAGTTTACGGCTGCTTCTCAAAGTGGGGCCCAGGTACCTCCAAGGGGTCCTTGAGGGGTTTCCGAGGGGGACCCCAGCAAAATGAGAGAACATTTAAAAAAGAGAGACACCCTACTTTATTTTTCAGCCGTTTGAAAGCAGCCAATCTACAAGCTTGTGACGCATTGTGAGCTGGTGTTTTTTCGAAGAATGTTGACAAATGTAGACAAATCTTCTCTTTCTTGTTCATCCATGCGTGTGCGAGTGTGAGTGTGAGTGTGTGAGTGTGTGTGTCAATTTGTGTGCATGCAAGCGTGCGTGCGAGCGTGCACAAAATAACAACTCGTCAACATCAAATCACAACATTGTTGGTTAAAACCAACTGGCTGGCTCCAAGCACTCTCATTATAAGCGCAGTGAGTTCTGTATAATGAGGAAGTCCTGACAATGACAACATGGCCAATGTCACCTGTTTGAAGTGTCAACACAGACAACTCTCCCCTCATAGTGTGACGGCTGACAAGAGTGTGTGTGTGTGTGTGTGTGTGTGTGTGTGTGTGTGTGTGTGTGTGTGTGTGTGTGTGTGTGTGTGTGTGTGTGTGTGTGTGTGTGTGTGTGTGTGTGTGTGTGTGTGTATATTCAGCATGCTCTGCTTACAACCTTGTCTAAAACTATGGTGGTTTTTGACAGAAGGCTCTGTGAAATGACTAAATATGAGACTTATTGTAGCCACTTTCCACTCACTTTGTCCATATGTTGGGCATGTCATTATATTTGAGAAATGTCCCCAAAATTATAAACATTTTCCAACTCTTCTACACAAACAAAATAATAATAATAATAAAGTAATTATTTTCTAAAAATGTTCCAAAGTAATTACAAAGTAATACATTAAACGCATCGCAAGTATCAAATTGCGATGTGTTGTGTGTTGTGTCACTATTCATTGTACAACAAACTATATACTGTAGAGCCTTAAGTAGTTAAGAAATAGAACGGATTCTCAACATAATTGTTTTTTGGTAACTTGAAAATACGGATTTTTTTGCTGACCAACGCAGCCTTACCCATCGGCCATGTCATGTGACATAAATGAGTGGAGAGTGGTTGGAGATGGCTCCATTCTGTATCTCTCTCTCTTATTGTGCGTGGCCCCACTTGACACGAGCCAACTACACCTACCTGACATCTGCTATCCAGCATGAGTGGGTGCGGTGTGTGTGTGTGTGTGTGTGTGTGTGTGTGTGTGTGTGTGTGTGTGTGTGTGTGTGTGTGTGTGTGTGTGTGTGTGTGTGTGTGTGTGTGTGTGTGTGTGTGTGTGTGTGTGTGTGTGTGTGTGTGTGTGTGTGTGTTTGTGTGTGTGTGTCAGAGAGAGAGAAAACTATCCTATTAGCCAGTAATGGCGTAAGCCTAAGGGAGAGTGCGACTTGGGGTGTTGTTATGATGCCTTGTTTGTGTGTGTGTGTGTGTGTGTGCGTGTGTGCGTGTGTGAGTGTGTGCGTGTGCGTGGGAGGATATACGCAACCGGTCAGGTGTTAATAATATATGGGGGTGGCATTCAATGGACCGCACTGACTGAAAACGAGCAACCACAGTCACACACACACACACACACACACACACACAGAGACAGACACGTGCGTGCAGCAAGGCTAGGTCAGTGGTATATTCCTGGCACCTGCTGTTGGGTGAAATGTATTGATTTTGTGAGTATTTTCATGGGATACTTGACATTTGTTCATGACATCATTGCATTCTGTGTAGCCCGTATAGGCTCTCACTGGACACCCGTTATAACACCCGTTATAAAAGTCATCATTTGAACACAAACAGCGGCTTCAGTTAACAAAACAACGTCCTTAGACCTAGAACACATCTGTGTCACTTTTTCATTTGAGCAAAAAAAAAGCATTATTTTACACTTTGGCTATTCAAAAATAGCAGATCTACAAGCTCATTGCGCGGCACCGAGTGCCACGCTACGAGCTTGTAGATGTGCTATTTTTGAAAAATCGTGAAAATGTGTGCAAATCTTTCAATATATATATTCTTTTAAAGCAAACATTAACTCAAATCTTTGCTTCTGTGGGGTCCCTGGAACAACATATTTTGAGATGGGGGTCCGCGGCCAAATTCATATCATTTTTGGGGGTCCTTGCCATGAAAAGGTTTGAAAACCACCGACATAGAAACATACGTTTTTCAGAAAACCGTTTTTTGCAGAATCGGAACCTCAGGCCTCAATGGGTTAAATGCTCATCGGACAAAACGAAGAATTGTGAAATTGCACAAGACATGCGTACACGGATGGAGGCGTTCACATTTGGTGTACTAGTATTAGGCATATTTTTTTAATATTTATTCTATATGTAAATGTATGCCCAATTGATCACCATTTTGCGATGAAATCTTTTTTTTTGCCACACCATATAATTTTGTGTCTCTATTTTATCCAGCACCAGTCGCACATTTTTGGGATGTGCGTGCAGCACCACTTGCACTTTGACACTAACCCAAGGGGGAGCCAGGGATCGAACCGGTCAACCTTCCGATTCCACTGCCGCCCACCACGGCCACGTCACTCTCACTCAGGGATAACGGCAAACAAGCACGATACGCTCATATATAGGCAGGACCACGGCCACGTCACTCTGACTCAGACATGACCATAAACAAACCTGATACGGTTGTCCAGAACTGGCGATCTGACCGGCATGTCCATTAGGGGTGGGACGATATGGGTACCTCACGATACGATATATATCACGATATTAGGCCCACGATAACAATATATATCACGATATTCGACGATGTTCGATATATTGCGATATCACGATATTCGATATATATTGCAAGAAATTTCACCAACGATATATCACGATATCTGAAAATATCGATATATTGCGATATCACGATATATTGCATGAAAATTCACCAACGATATATCACGATAGTCCTTGTATTCAATTCATAAACACATAAAATAGCAACAAACGGTTCAAAATCATCATTACACAAATACAGAGTAGGGAAAACAATGTATCACAAACTTTTTTTTTTTTTTTTATATAGATATTTTTCGGCAGTATATCGATTATTTATCGCGGGAGAAAGTACCACCCCTAATGTCCATACATTGGCATATATGAATCTACAGTTGTCCAGAACCCCCGATCCAACCGATATGCCCATTAGGGATGGGCAATATTATCGATATCACGATATATCGCGATATTTTATTTCGCGATACTGTATCGCTATACTGTATCGCGATTAAAATATACAGGCTTTATGAAAAACATTCAAAGAACCTATCACAGATCTGCAGCTACTCAATATGTAGTGTATATATAAACAATATTGTGATATATGTATATATCGCAATATATCGCAATATATCCCAATATCGTGATACGACCCAAGTATCGTGATGCGTATCGCAATATAATCGTATCGTGACCCAAGTATCGTGATACGTATCGTATCGTGAGATTGTTGCCAATACCCATCCCTAATGCCCATATATGGGCATGCCAATATGCCCCAAAACACACTCGGCCCCATCTTTTCTAGTATTTGTTTTACATATAGGACCCCTTGGCTGAGAGAGAGAAGAAGCAGGGACCCCCACTACATAATGTATAACATTGTGTTGTAAATTAAACATTTTAATAGATTTCTCAGACAGCTTCATAGACTTTGACAGCACTATCACCCGTGTATGTTCGATTAATGTGTACTTTCAGACATTTAACCACTTGAACCGTCAATATTTAGTCTTTTTTCCCCCCTCTACACCAAACCTCTTCGCCAAAAATAGCAGATCTACAAGCTCACAACGCCTCGCACTGCGAGGCGTTGTGAGCTTGTAGATCTGCTATTTTTGGGGGCGAGCGTTCTTGTATCCGTTCCTCTTACCAGTGAGCAGGACGTCGGCCTCGTAGTTCCCCCTGATGGCGGCGTCGGTGCTGGGCGTCTTGCACTGGTACACGCCTCCGTCCGCCGCCCTGACCTCCTGGATCCTCAGCTCCACCGCGTCGTCGGCGATCCTCTCGTAGGCGATGTGTCCGGCGTCCACGCGGGCCCTCAGGGACGCGTCGGCGAACCGGCTGTCGAAGGTGGAGATGACGTTCAGCGAGGGCAGGCCCTCCCTCTTCATCGTCCAATCGAAGTCCTGGCGGGAGAGAGGATGGGGTTAGCCCATTAAAACCCGGGATTAGCATACGTGTCATTTTAGATTTTAGCTACAGCAAGTTTTTTTTTTCAGAAAACTAGCAACAAGCTCACGGCACGGCACCAAGAATTATTTTTGAAACTTGAAAGTGTTTGAAGAATGTCAAATAATTTTGCTTTTCTTTTTACATTCATCTTCTTTTCTGGGGGGGGGTCCCTGGCAACAGGCTCAAACCCCCCCTCGCCCCCCCCCCCCCCGTTATCAGAGCCATCTGAGCAGACATCTGCTGGGTGAAGCAGTAAACACAAGTGCCCCTCCCCCGGGGAGCAGAATATGGCTGCTGTCGGGCAGAAACCTTGTATCTCCATATTTCATAATCTTTTTTAATGTTTTTTTTTTTTGTAAATTAATGCCCAACTTCATCATACAAGACTGCGAAAATAGCCGATCTACATGCTCACAACGTGTCGCAATTAGGGGTGTGGGGAAAAAATCGATTCAAATACGAATTGCGATTCTCATGTTGGACGATTCAGAATCGATTCTCAAAAAAAAAAAGGATTTTGAGAGAGAATTTTTTTTATCTAGAATCGTTTGTTTTGGGGGGGAAAAACGGAAAAAATAGAATTGTGACCCCAAGAATCGGAATGGAATCGTGAGTTAGCAGAAGATTCAATGTGTGCTTGTAGAACGGCTATTTTCATAGTTTTTAAAGGTTTAAAAATAACAATAAGATAGTAACCGTTTTGGACTTGCAAGGTTCCACCAGCAATATATGCTCCCTCTCTAACTGTGCAGTGAGCACATGTATGTGTATACTATGTACACACTGTATTTAAAACACAATAATTCACTGACAAATAAAACAGGTTATTGAAGTTTAAAATCAAAAACAGAAAAATCTACTAGTTAGAAGAGGTCAACGGGACAGGAAATAATACATGGAACCAAAAAAAAGCAAACGAGAAGGAAAAAAATCATCAAAGTCAATGAGCTTAATGTAGCTCATTAGGCCTCATTATTACGGTTCCATTTCCAGACGTCCCACATGCACATTTCAATCACTGACAACTCTCCCCGTGTGCTCCAGGGTACACCAGGGTACCGCTGCCATTTCATTCTACACATCTAGCAAAGGACTCATTTAACCCATTAACCCATTATGACCTAAGGCGATTCTTAAGAATGTTTTCTAAATTCGAACAGTTTTTTGAAAAAAAAAAATAATAATCTTGTATATCTGCTATTTTTGCATAGCCAAATAAATCTAAAGTGACACAGATGCGTTCCAGGTCTTAAACCTATAGCTCACCAGGTGAAAACTATAATACCTGCTGTTATTTAAACCTACTGTATAGCACGTTGGTTCTCAACGCGGGGTCCGGGGACCCCCAGGGGTCCTTGGGGGAGTTCCAGGGGGTCCCCAGCTAAATGGTGGATAGTTAGGAACCAATTTGAACCTTGTGGGTCTGTAACTCTGAGAGTGTACAAATGGAACCAAATGGACCCGATTTGTACACTCTCAGAGTTAAATTAACATTGATTTTACAATATAATTTGGGGTCCCAGAGATAGAAATGCCATTAAATGGGGGTCCGTAGCCCTAATGCATGCCAAACTGGGGGGTCCTTGAAATTAAAATGGTTGAGAATCACTGCTAGAGCCGTAAAGAAATCTTCTCTTATGGGGGTCCTTGGCATATCTTTTGAAATGGGGGTCCGCGGGCTAATAAGTGTCAATTTGGGGGTCCTTGACATGTAAAAGGTCGAGAACCACTGGTATAGCAGTAGCACACCAGGTGAAAACTATAATACCTGCCGTACACTAACTACCTCAAGAGTTCCCAAACCTTTTCTGCTGGGGAGCCAAACTTACACAAATACATAAGATACATACATATTATAAAGTACATCCCTGTTTAAAAACAATATGGTAAATAAATGGTAAATGGTGCATATATATAGCGCTTTTATCCAAAGCACTTTACATAGATTGTTACATTACATTCACCCACACATTCATACAAGGATGGCGGAGGAAACCATGCAAGGCACCAACCTGCTCATCGGGAGAAATATAATTGTATGTCTTAAATTCTGAATGTTATGATTTTTTTAATGTTTTTTTTTTTAACTCATTCAGTGCCACTGGCCAAAATTCATTGTAAAAAAAAAAGTGCCATTCAGTGCAACAGCCAAAATTCATTGTAAAAAAAAAGTGCTTAGGAGCCGAGATACAGCCTTTTTCAGTAAGAAGTTAAACAAGAAGTGAATGGAGCAGAACATTTCCATTTTTTTTTTAACGTTTTAGACGTCCAGTGGCACTGAATGTAAGAAACATGATTTTTTTTATTTATTATTTGTTTATATTAACTTGTGACCCATAAAAATGGGTCCTAGACCTAATAATGGGTCACGGCCCATTGTTTGGGAAACACCTGCAATACCTGGTAGGGTAGAAAACTAGCATTGGTCTGGATCATCTGGACTGCAGACAACACATCTCCATATCGCCAAACTTCAAAACCAACAGAGCTTTATACAGCTTCAAAGTTAAGAGTGCAGGAAACCTTTGGAGGGTGTTCGACTTGATTTATACTTGGATATACACCATGTCGTGCCCTTTACTGCAGTGGTTCTCAAACTTTTTCATGTCAAGGACGCCCAAAATGATGTTTTCTTTTGGCTGCGGACCCCCTGTCTCAAAAACAATTCTGTTGCCAGGATTTTTCAAAAATAGCAGATCTACAAGCTCATAGCGTGGCACTCGGTGCCACGCTATGAGCTTGTATATCTGCTATTTTTTGAATAGCCAAAGTATAAAACATGCTTAAAGTGGTTAAAATGATAGTGGCGCCATATTAACTAGTTTTGCTGGGGACAAAAACTAGGACCCCACCTGGGGGGTCCCCGGACCCCACTTTGAGAACCAATGCCTTTACTGTACCTGCTCCCGAGGGCCCTCGTATTCGCCGACATCACATCTGATGGACACAGACTGGCCCTGCACTCTGATCAGAGGTCCTGGGGACACCTTCACCACCCTGGCTGAACACACGCCTAGAGAGAGACAGACACACAGAGTTTAAACTCAATGACACAACCTTGTTGGGATACCGTCGGACAGCGGTTCTCCAAGGACCCCTCCAGGGGGTCCTTAGGGGGTTCCCAGCTAAAAAAGAGAAAACATTGTCCAGCCGTTATCTCTCCACACCCCCACCAGCTCAGCGGCCTTGCACTGACGCACTGATAGCAGATGTGCTGCTAGCTCGCAGCACGAGCGCACGAAAGTGACGCGCCGTGAGCTTGTACATCTGCTATTTTTTTGAATAGCCAACGCATAAATGGATAAAGTGGTTAAAATGAAGAATGAAAATAGAACGCTATGTGCTGGAACTGCCAGCGTGACGAGGCGCTGAGCGACTATATTCTGCTTTGCGTGTGGTGTTTTTTTATCCGGTCACAGACAGAGAGTTGAAAAACCTCTACTAAAGACCACTTTAGTAGAGGTTTGGGTTGTGTAGTTACTTTGCCATGATGTAACTCCAAAGGTGGACAAGAAATACAAAATTATTACTCCATTAATTAGAAATTGATAATTCTAAATATACTCCTCATTGACTCTCAAAGTCACTCTTTTAGCAAACAAAGCTGATTCAGACAATACAGAACATCACAAAACCCAGTACTGTTTTTTTTTATATAAAAATGTTAACTTCCTATTTTTAAAAGGAAGAAAACCCAGACTGGATCGGTGGATCCGGATCTTCAAATAATAAAAAAGTTTACATTTTTATTAAAAAAATAAACGGTACTGGCCGGGTTTTGTGATGTTCTATATTGTCTGAATCAGCTTTGTTTACGTTTGTTTATATGAATCATCAATTTATAATCAATGGAGCAATTATTTTTGATTTCTTGTCCACCTTTGGAGTTACATCATGGCAAGGTAACTACACAACCCAAACCTCTACCAAAGTGGTCTTGCCCTTTAAAGGCGTTTTGAGAAGTAACTACAGTACTTGAGTAAATGTACTTAGTTACTTCCCACCACTGGCGACGGCTTGGGGAATCGTTTTTTAAGTTTAGCCCACATAAAGTGTTGGTTCTTCTCTGGAGGAAGACAGAGTGTCTTTGACCTTGTAATCCACACCATTACTCATGCGCTGAAGGCCTTCACACAGTTACTGTACCCAGCAGCACCTGGGAGGTGACCCGCACAACCTCCGCGTTCCGCTGGCTACCAACTTATTGAGGCCATGTATTTATTGCTCGTATCGTCGGCCGTCGTCGGGGCGGAGAAACCTCATATCTCCATACTATTTTACACTTGTTTGCGTAAATTAACACATTGGGTGCTAAACCGGGATTTCTCGTTTTTTTCCGCAAAAGGGGGGAATCACCCACGGTGCCTCTTAAATGGAAGGGACAGATGGATCACCGTGCCAAAAAACCTGGCTTCCGTCCGCTCCCATTCTATCCCCTTGATAAAAAACCTCCGGGTCTCCTTTATAACTTTTTACAGTGGTGAAAATGAGCCATTTTCGGTGCGCGATCACTCCGCAAATGGCGGCTCGCGTGAGAGATGTTATATTGTTCCAGGCGTTAGCCTGGACCATCCACCGTCGTACACGCATCCATTGTTTACATCCGGGTGCTCGTCGGGGAGTCTACAGCTCTAAACAGCGCAGCGTTACAAACGGTAAGATCGCTGGCACTAAACGTACACCGTTTTAATCAAACTCTGGCACCGAATGTGTTAAGTAACGCCCCGCTTGATCATACTACAGCTCCACGTGAAAGCATCAAAAAGTTGCAGATCCGCAAGCTCGAAACGCGGCGCAAAGTGATGCGTTTTTTGGAGCAGCTTGTTGATCTGCTATACATTTGTATTTGAATCCTGAAAAGTAACAGTTTTGGACATATGAGGTTTCCATCCGACCGAGACCAGTGGTTCCCAATCGTTTCAGCTTAAGACCCAAAATAAAATGTAGATCTACTATTTTTGATATGGTTTTGGACATGAGGTTTCCACCCGACAGAGACGATATGCTTACTGGGGCGAGGCGAGACGCCCTCCAGTTATATGTACCCTAACCATGGGATTAACCACTTTTAACTTCTCCATATTTAGTAAGCCACACCCGAGTTGGCTCTGTACTTCATCCGGTCCGTTCATCCCCCCCCCCCTCTACACTACATCTCAGATCTGAGAGAAAGATAATTCGAGCGCGCGCACACACACACACACACACACACACACACACACACACACACACACACACACACACACACACACACACACACACACACACACACACACACACACACACACACACACACACACACACACACACACACACACACACACACACACACACACGTTAAAAAATGATATAATATAATATAATAATAGCAGATCTACAAGTATGTATATATATATATATATCTGCTATTTTTGAATAGCCAAAGTATAAAATAATGGGTTTAGGTGGTTAAAATGACTGTGACGCTACTGTTAGAAAGGCCCTGTACTTTTACGGGTACCCCTGAGGCGAAGCAAGCAGAATCTGAACCCAGCAGCAAAGTAGATTATACAGTCCTTTCCCACAAACCCTCAGTAACAGCTACAACATTGGGTTAAGGGTTTTATGGAAGATGCTTAATCTAAATCTATGTTTCCTTGTTTGACCAATTCAAACAGTTTTTAAAATAAAATATGTAGCATTACTGTACGGGGCCAGGTTTCGTGAGAGAAATAAGCAACCAGGACTATGAAAACAAGGCCAAAAGAAGCAACTAATAGGCCACATGAGCACTTTAAAACCTGTACGCATCGGATATTTGGAAATATTTGAAAATAGCCGATCTACAAGCTCACAACCTTGTAGTTCTGCTATTTTTTAACAACCCAAATCTGGCACGGGGGTCCCTGGCACAAAATATGTTTAGATGTTGGGTCCATGGACACATTACATATTTATTTGGGGGTCTCCTTGACATGACAATTATTTGAGAACCACTGGTTTAAACAACATTTAGGAAACAAGCCCAAATAAGCTAAACTATACTTTAGCAACAAGACCCCCCAAAAAAAACTGCAAACCTGTAACTACCAATATTTACAAACGACCTTTATGGAAAACAAGCCCAAAGTCGCTTATAATAAGCAGGCCTGGCAACATTGGTAAAAAAGACCAGGGAAAGCCATGCAGGCCTCTGTGGAATGACTGAAATCAGTCATGGATGGTGACTGAGAACAACTGTAATCCATGCACACTATATACAGCAGTAAAGCACACAGGCTAGAATACACCATCTCGGCTGGATCACGTATATGTCATGTACACTCAATGCTTACAGAATGATTGTCTAGCCCTTTAAGACCTGAGAAGATTGTAGAAGTGTCTTCTAAATCCTAAAATTTTTTTTAAAGAAAACCCCCCAAAAAAAATCCTCGATTTTTCAAAAATAGCAGATCTACAAGCTCATAGCGCGGCACTCGGTGCCGCGCTATGAGCTTGTATATCTGCTATTTTTGAATAGCCAAAGAAATCTAAAGTGACACAGATGCGTTCCAGGTATCAATGGGCTAGAGCAGTGGTTTTCAACCTTTTTCATGAAGGACCCCTAAATTGATATACATTTGGCCGCGGACCCCCCATTTAAAAATGTTTTGTGCCAGGGACCCCCCGAGAAGCAAAGATGTCAGTTAATTTTCGCTTTAGAAAAATATAAATATTCAAAAGATATGCACACTTTTTCAAGGTTTTTCAAAAACAGCAGATCTACAAGCTCATAGCGCACTCGGTGCGCTATATACCACGATGTGCTGTTTCTCATCCAACCAAAAGGGAAGGAAGGAAACAGTAGAAACTGACAGCATGTCTCTTTAGGGCTTGTTACGACGAGCAGCAAGGAATGGCTGACACACACACACACACACACACACACACACACACGTTGCAACATGTCTCCAAGGCAGCGCGGTGTGTGCATGCTTTGGCGAGAATGTCGAGATTCTCGTTCATTTATTCTTGTAAGTCGTGAGCCAACACAATTTCTCTCCCTCTCTCTCACACACACACACAAACACTCTCTCTCAATCTCGCTTTCCCATTGGTTGTACAGCATATTGCGTGTGCGTGTGTAAGCAAAGGAGAGAGAGTAGGGGCCCTCCTCTGTCCTCTGCTGCTTCACACACAGGCACAGTGGATGGTACATGATGATGGTAGGCGATCGCAATATGATTTGCCAGTATTGAAATGTTTCATTCCAGTTCATCTCACAGAAATCAAAGCTCTCTCCACACGCATGCACCCCCCCCCCCCACACACACACACACAAACACACACACACAGTGTGACTACCTGACTAAAGCCAGTGTTGCCATGTCTGCTTATTATAAGTGAAGTTGTGAAGTTGCTCTTGTAAATATTGGTAATTGTGGTGTTTTGGACTTGTTTTGGAAGTGTAGCTGCTTATTTGGAGCTTCCATTATCATGTCAAGGACCCAGCAAAACGTATATGCATTTGTTGGCGTACTCCCCTGTTTGAAGATATTTAGTTAAGTAGTTATGTTAGAAAAATAAATAAATAGACGATTTATATAGGGCTCAAGCAGTAAAACTGATTTTGATGCTACGTTAACTCATTCTGCTGGTGACCCGTGTGTGTGTGTGTGTGTGTGTGTGTGTGCGTGTGTGCGTGTGTGTGTGCGTGTGTGCGTGTGTGTGTGTGTGTGTGTGTTATCACGCGTCCTGTCTGCTCGTTTCTCTCACAAACATCTGGCAACGCTGACTGAAGCATGAGTAAGCACAGCAGGAGAGAAAGTGATCTGAACCAGTGTTGCCAGAATTTTGTGAGAGCAACCAGCAACCAGGTCTATGAAAAAAAGCCCAAAAGAAGCGACTATAGGCCATATAGAGGGCACACACACAGCTATTTGAAAATAGCCCATCTACAGGCTCCGAACGCGACGTGTTGTGAGCTTGTAGATCTGCTATTAAAGAAAAAAAACTTGTAATATTTTTGAAACATTTTAAATATACACATCTTGTATGGGGGTCGCCGGCACAAAATATTTTCAGATGGGGGGCTGTGGACAAATTAATTTGGGGGTCCAAATTGTTTGAGAACCACTGGTTCTAACATTTAGGAAGCAAGCCCAAATAAGCAAACTTTAGAAACGAGCCCAAAAAAACACAACTACCATATATTTACAAGCAACTTTACAGAAAAACAAGCCCAAAGTCGCTTATAAAAGGCAGACCTGGCAACACTGCTCTGAACAGACCGCTTACAGAGCTGATGACTCGTCTAGTCAGGGATTGGCCCAGACCAGTAATACCTACAGTATAGCCGGGGGCCGCTTAGCTATGTGGAAATGCTAACGTCATTGCTATCCCTGACAATGCTTTCTTCCCCACAATCTCTTGCCTCAATAGAAAACTTTTTCAACTCAATTAGTCGCCTGTTGGGCAAAAACCTTGTATCTCTGTATTTTATATCAGTGCAGAAATTTGGTAAATTATATCAGTGCAGAAATTTGGTAAATTAATGCCCTACTTTGTCATACTACAGTGTCACGCAAAAGTAGCAAAAATAGCAAAAATAGCAGATCTACAAGCTGAAAGCTTTTAGAATTAACAGTTTTGGACTTCCAGTTTCGGGGTTTCCACCCCGCCCTATTTTATACTTTGTCATACGATTACCACAGTGTCATCATGACAGAAATAGACGAAACAGGGCCTAAAGCCTGTCTGTGGGTTAACTCATTCCCTGCCTAGAACGACTAAAACGACTTTTGTCCTTTAACCCCCTCTACCAAGAACGACTAAAACGATTTTTTTTCTTATTCATTTTTATTTTTTTTTAACCCAAAGACCAAGGAGATTTTTTTTTTGAAGATCTAGACTCCCATCCACTTCCTTGTTAACTTAAAACTTAAACATTTTGTATCTCGGCTCCTGAATACTTTTTTTTTTCAATGAAAAATCTCTGGCAGTGGGCAAACGCAAAAAAAAAAAAGTTCTGGCAGTGAATGAGTAGAGCGTGTGACTAAATAATAACTACATTGGACCCATTGGAACACACAGGCTATTTTCTTTCCCCCCCATTTCATTAAAAGTAACGTTTGTTTTTTGCACATAACAAAAAGGTCTCTACCCGACAGCGAAGGTACTCGAATACCATCTCTATCTATGCCTGATGCTTAGAAACCTTTTCAACTCGGAGTGACTTAGAATTAGCTTTAATTCAAAGTGCCAGTGGCAATAATTACTATCAGGATCAGACTAAAACTATGTAAGGAAGGGAGGGACAACATCGCCAACCGTCACTTAAAATACAGAATTGTGCCTTATGTGGAAACTGAAAGACGCGTCCCTTACTGAACTGATAAAGGACACACTTTGTGACCTCATTTTTGTGGAATCAATCAGTGACACATCTTACAAGTTCAAACAGCTCATATACAGTACATAATATACAATAATACAGGTTGTTAACAACTTAAAGTAAACCCTCTCTAGACTTAGTAACCTGGACCCGAGTTGTTCCTGTACTTAGACATGTTTTTTTCTGTCTACGTCAAATCTCTTTGCCAAAAATAGCCGATCTATGGCCTGGACCGCTAGCATAGCATAGCGGTCATAGCGGTCCAGGCACCGAAGTAGCCTGACAGTGTGTCGCGGGTTCGAGTCTCGATCCCGACGGCCTTTGCTGCATGTCACTCCCCATGTCTTTCCCCATTTCCTGTCAGACTACTACTAAAAAAAAGCCGATCTACAAGCTCACAACGTTGTGAGCTTGTAGATCTTATTTGTAGATTTCTGGCTAATGTTCCCCCCAAGAACATGCATGTATAAAACTGTACTATACTGTAGAGTGAGATGTGTATCTTTTTCTGGACGTCCCGTAATGTCTCTTAACAAGACCAGGAGACCTGGTTCTGCCAGACCCAGACTTTACATGACGTGTCAGCCTGTGTCTATGCCCATGTATGGACGAAAAGAAGGGACACACGACGTGTGTCCCTTCTATGCCCATGTATGGACAGACTTTTTTGGGGGACAGATTTTTTTTTGGCTAGGGCCGGAGGACAAAGTGACCATGCCCATGTATGGACGAAACAGGTACAAAGCCTCATGTAAGCCCGACCCCTTGGGTCTGGCAAAAAAAAGAACTCCAGGTTGGGTGTATTTCATGTAGTTCTCAGCCCTCCGTGGAGGTACTTCTGTGAGTTTGACAGGAGAAGATATTGCCTCATAAACGCACATGCTTTATCCTAGCCCCATCCTTAACTAAACACTGTTTTCCTGCGTGACAGAGGCATATCCCCCCCCCCCCACCAGCCCTATCATCTGCAGACTTCTAGCTAGCTATTACAGCGCCTGCAGGCCACATACCTAAGAGGGACCACTCCATGCATGCCCAGTCACAGGCTGACTACACAAATATTTGACTGTGGTATTCCATCACGGCCCACACGATTAAGATCACACAGAGACACATCGGTTCTTCAGGGTTGGTTGAAGGTGTCTGTTGCGTAGCACGGGTTCCCACACTTTGTAGCGTGAAAACCCGGGACCCAAACTTGCAAAAATAATACATTATGAATTAACCACGTTAAAACACTATTTAATAGTGAAAATAGTCAATCTACAAGCTCACAACGCGACGCGTAGTGGGATTATTATAGATCGGCTATAGAGTACCGAATTCCTGACGTCACTCCCATTACCCCTGGGTCACAGCGTTATTCTTCTGTATTGGAATTCCCATAGGCGGATCTTAGATCGCGTCATATAAGAACTGTGCTCCAAAAATAAACAATTCCCACCCTGGCCTCCACTGTGAGAACCACCGTCTGCTATATAGCACCATTTGACAAAGGTGTTACATATAGCACCTTAAAAGATAGACTCAGTATAGCGGCAATTAAGATTAAGATTACGAGCCAAAGAAACACTGTTCAGTGGTTATTCAGCACTAAAGGACTAATAATATAGCACTAAAAGTGTTAAAGGGGATTGAACGCTCGTATGTGTGTGTAATCCAACTCCTTCTATAATGTTCAGACAACAAAAGGGCAGAGAGAGGGTTGTAGAATGGGACCCCCCTCTTTCTTTGGTGTTTCGCCTTGATTGCGTCTAAAGTTTCCCTAACATTTAACTTCCCTAAACCTAACCCTAACCTCACAAACAATATGACTAACCCTAACCTCACAAACACTATGACTAACCCTAACCTCACAAACACTATGACTAACCCTAACCTCACAAACACTATGACTAACCCTAACCTCACAAACACTATGCCTAACCCTAACCTCACAAACACTATGCCTAACCCTAACCTCACAAACACTATGCCTAACCCTAACCTCACAAACACTATGCCTAACCCTAACCTCACAAACACTATGACTAACCCTAACCTCACAAACACTATGCCTAACCCTAACCTCACAAACACTATGCCTAACCCTAACCTCACAAACACTATGCCAAAACCTAACCCTAACCTCACAAACACTATGCCTAACCCTAACCTCACAAACACTATGCCTAACCCTAACCTCACAAACACTATGCCAAAACCTAACCCTAACCTCACAAACACTATGCCTAACCCTAACCTCACAAACACTATGCCTAACCCTAACCTCACAAACACTATGACTAACCCTAACCTCACAAACACTATGACTAACCCTAACCCTAACCTCATAAACACTATGCCTAACCCTAACCTCACAAACACTATGACTAACCCTAACCCTAACCTCATAAACACTATGCCTAACCCTAACCTCACAAACACTATGCCTAACCCTAACCTCACAAACACTATGACTAACCCTAACCCTAACCTCACAAACACTATGACTAACCCTAACCTCACAAACACTATGACTAACCCTAACCTCACAAACACTATGACTAACCCTAACCCTAACCTCACAAACACTATGACTAACCCTAACCTCACAAACACTATGACTAACCCTAACCCTAACCTCACAAACACTATGACTAACCCTAACCTCACAAACACTATGACTAACCCTAACCCTAACCTCACAAACACTATGACTAACCCTAACCCTAACCTCACAAACACTATGACTAACCCTAACCTCACAAACACTATGACTAACCCTAACCTCACAAACACTATGACTAACCCTAACCCTAACCTCACAAACACTATGCCTAACCCTAACCTCACAAACACTATGCCTAACCCTAACCTCACAAACACTATGCCTAACCCTAACCTCACAAACACTATGACTAACCCTAACCTCACAAACACTATGACTAACCCTAACCTCACAAACACTATGACTAACCCTAACCTCACAAACACTATGACTAACCCTAACCTCACAAACACTATGACTAACCCTAACCTCACAAACACTATGACTAACCCTAACCCTAACCTCACAAACACTATGACTAACCCTAACCTCACAAACACTATGACTAACCCTAACCCTAACCTCACAAACACTATGACTAACCCTAACCTCACAAACACTATGCCTAACCCTAACCTCACAAACACTATGCCAAAACCTAACCCTAACCTCACAAACACTATGCCAAAACCTAACCTCATAAACACTATGCCAAAACCTAACCCTAACCTCACAAACACTATGCCAAAACCTAACCCTAACCTCATAAACACTATGCCAAAACCTAACCTCATAAACACTATGCCAAAACCTAATCCTAACCTCACAAACACTATGCCAAAACCTAACCCTAACCTCACAAACACTATGCCTAACCTCACAAACACTATGCCTAACCCTAACCTCACAAACACTATGCCAAAACCTAACCCTAACCTCACAAACACTATGCCAAAACCTAACCCTAACCTCACAAACACTATGCCAAAACCTAACCCTAACCTCATAAACACTATGCCAAAACCTAACCTCATAAACACTATGCCAAAACCTAATCCTAACCTCACAAACACTATGCCAAAACCTAACCCTAACCTCACAAACACTATGCCTAACCTCACAAACACTATGCCTAACCCTAACCTCACAAACACTATGCCAAAACCTAACCCTAACCTCACAAACACTATGCCAAAACCTAACCCTAACCTCACAAACACTATGCCAAAACCTAACCTCACAAACACTATGCCTAAACCTAACCTCACAAACACTATGCCAAAACCTAACCCTAACCTCACAAACACTATGCCAAAACCTAACCCTAACCTCACAAACACTATGCCTAACCCTAACCTCACAAACACTAACGGTAACCCTAACCTCACAAACACTATGCCTAACCCTAACCTCACAAACACTATGCCAAAACCTAACCCTAACCTCACAAACACTATGCCAAAACCTAACCCTAATCTCACAAACACTATGCCAAAACCTAACCCTAACCTCACAAACACTATGCCTAACCCTAACCTCACAAACACTAACGGTAACCCTAACCTCACAAACACTATGCCTAACCCTAACCTCACAAACACTATGCCTAACCCTAACCTCACAAACACTATGCCAAAACCTAACCCTAACCTCACAAACACTATGCCTAACCCTAACCTCACAAACACTATGCCTAACCCTAACCTCACAAACACTATGCCAAAACCTAACCCTAACCTCACAAACACGATGCCAAAACCTAACCCTAACCCCACAAACACTATGCCAAAACCTAACCCCACAAAAACTATGCCTAAGCCCAACCTCAAGACCCTGTCCGCCTGGGCGAACCACCGGGAAAAGACACTCTCGCGTTCTAGAATAGCAGTCGGCTGTTATTCTCTCTCATTAAAGGGAAGGTCCGCACAAAAAGGTTCAACAGCAGATATATAAGGCAGCAAAGTGACGATTATTCAAAACCACCCGCACATTACACAACCAGAATATGTGAGGTGGTTTAACTTCTTTCAACCTTTTGTGTGTCACTTTAAAGCGGCACTATGTAACATTTTGTAATACAATACATAACTCGTACAATTGGGATGGTTGTATTTAGTCTCCCTTCTCTTCTATTGACACATTTAGATCATGTCAAAGGTCATGTCTCACCCTAGACACAGGATCTGACACGAATTTTGACCTGACGGCCAAGATTCAATTTAACCCCTGATGCAAGCAGGCCGGCTCCATTAGCTCAATGGTTTGCTAATGTTTAATCATGAAACTTGTATGCATACCAGGGATTCCAGGAGAGCAGCTCAGTCTAGGCCAGGTGGGGGGGGTAGGCAACCTAACAGGAGGGTGATCACTGGCACACTGGCATAAGTGTGAGAGAGAGGAGTTTTATTTTAACCCATTCAATCTGGGAACGCATAACTGTGTCATTTCAAAAAAAATTGCTATAACCATTATTTTATACTTTGGGCTATTCAAAAATACTGTAGCAGATATACAAGCTCATAGCGTGGCACCGAGCATCGCGCAATGAGCTTGTAGATCTGCGAATTCTTTTGGACAAATTGTGAGTATATTTGTGCAAATCTTTAAAGGTTTTTAACTCAAATCTTTGCTTCTGGGGATTCTTTTTTGGAAAAAACTTAAGTTGCCATAATAATATCACGTGGTTCTCAAACTTTTTCATGTCAGGGACCACCAAAAATGATATGTATTAGTCCACGGGGCCCACCGCTAGAAGCAAGGATTCAAGTAAAACATGTACGGTATATATATATTCAAAGATTTGCACACATTTTCACAATTAGTTTTTTCTCAACGTGTCACCATGATGCGACGTGTTGTGAGCTTGTAGATCAGCCATTTCCATCTTGAAACAAAATTATCAGTAGCCTACAATATATTAAAATATGGCGTATTTTGGACGTTTTTGTCATTTCTGCCCTCGTGCAACTCGTCGGGGGATATGAGCACCCAAAGTGCGTCATGGTCCGCTTGTTTAACACCGGCGCTTGTTTCACGCACATGATTTGGCAAAACCGGGAGCCAGCGAACACAAAAACGCTAATAACATTTGGGGAAAAACGGGCTTCGGTGTTCCGTGCACATGGTAATGGTCAACGGCTGTGTGCAAATGCAGAGCAATCGCTCCAGCCACAGAGGAGAACCGGGCAGAAGAGACTTTGGGCTCAACGCACAGAGCTTTGTCGAATTATAGGAGGATTTGTGTGACAATTAATCGTCAGGTAAAGTGTCACAATCGTGACAGCCCTAGTCACACGCCCTATACCTTCGTTCACACGGGAGAGCATGCACTGGGGCTGAGCCATCATTATCGCTGTTGAGATATTTGGCATAAATATTGAGTTATGAAATGTTGTCCCATACCGTACAGCGTACATAGTGCAGCCCCAGCATGCACAGGCACATGCACCCCCCCCCCCTCCCTCCAGTTGTACTGGTTCTCAAACTTCTCAAACTTTTTTCACGTTAAAAGGAGACTTCACCCATTTTCAACCTATCTATATATAATTGGTCCTCACTAATGCTCATTATAATAATATGGTACCTTTTTTGTCTAATCACTCTGTGTCTCAGAGGAGGGCTGTGGACAGTTCAGAAACCCAGCCTACCAGTGACATCATCAATGGGGAATCCAAGCTAATAGAAACGGCAGGCTTTCTATTCCACACATTTTCACATTGGGACGCGTTTTGACATCTGAGCTTGTAGATCAGCTACTTGCGCCCCGCAACACAAAGGGATAGTTCACCCAAAAAAGAAACACATTTTCATCGATTAGTCACCCCATGGAGACTTGAATTAATGGATATTTTTATGGTTTTGTCACATTCCTAAGCCAATAATGTGATGACCAGCCGACCCGTAAGCAGAGGTTCCGGTAGGAGACACAAAGGAGACTCTTTGTGCCCAAAACCCCACAAATATCCATGAATTCAAGTCTCCATGGGGTGACTAATTGATAGAAAAAAAGTCATTTTGGGGGTGAACTATCCCTGGTGGTTAAAAACATAATTATACTATTACTATTTTTTTTTCATGTTCAAATTTGGAAACTACGTGTTTGTTTTGTGAATTTGCCAGGTACTGTACATTTTGCACAAACCCCGTCCTCTGCATCGAAGCCATCCTATAACTACTAGCCACGGTGAGCAGCAGCACCAAGGACAGAACCCATGGTCAAGGACACTGGGCAGGAGTCCCAGTATTTATGTCTCTAGCATGCATGGAGGAAAAAGCCACGATGGTGATGTGACCATTGGGGAGAGAACATGCAGACTCCAGGCTGACGACGAGGCCCCCAGTCGGGGGTTCGAACAACCCACAGGAACCCTCTCGCTGTGAAAACTAACAAAGTGAGCCGCCCGCCATGTCACGGACGTTACATCAGCCCAGGTGGCTTCTCTGGCCTAGAACTAGTGGCTCCCAAACGTCTTTAGCTCAACACCCAAAAGAACGGTTTGCCCGGAGCCGGGACCCAAACTAGTGAAAATAATAGCACATTTTACAAGCTCACAACCAGTGGTGGAAAGTAACAAAGTACATTTACTTTAACTCTCTCAGTGCCAAAGAAAAAAAAAAGTGCTTAGGAAGCGAGATACAGCCCTTTTCAGTTATAGGTTAAACAAAGAGTGGATGGAGCTGCAAATCTTCAGATAATGATATCTTGGGTTCTGAACACTTTTTTTCAACAAAAAAAAAACTCGGGATTTCTCGTTCTGGCACTGAGGGTATAACCCAAAAACTCGGGATAACTCGGGGTCTGGCACTGAGAGAGTTAATAAGTACTGTACTTGAGTACAATGTTGAGGTATTTGTACTTTACTTGAGTATTTCCAATTTCCAATGCTTGTACTTCTACTCCACTACATCTCAGAGGCAAATATTGTACTTTTAGTCCACTACAATTATTTGAAAACTTTAGTTACTAGCTTTGCAGATATAAATTATGACATTATAAAACATACATTAACCACTTCAGCCGGGCCCTCTTTTATATGTAGGCTATTTGAAAAAAAAGCTATTTTCAAACATTTTAATACTTTTACTTTTGGTACTTTAAGTACGTTTTGATTCCAATACTTTTGTACTTTTAATCAAGTACATTTGTAATTCTGGACTTTTACTTGTAACAGAGTATTTCTATATTGCAGTATTGATACTTTTACTTAAGTAAAGAATTTGAGTACTTTTTCCACCACTGCTCACAACGCGTCGCTTCGCTTGACAAAATCAAGCCGGTTTAGTTTAATATTATAGGATTTATAAAAATACATGTCTCTCCTTTCTGTTCCAAAAACAGCGTTTTTTGGTGAAAACAAGCTATATTCAACTGCCAATAACTAAAGAACGGAACATCGCGCAGACAAACTTTTTTTTTCTCCGAAGAAAGTAGAGATTCTAGTCTTTCCTTTGAGACCCTCGCTGTGCACATCGTCATGGAGCGAAACATTCTGTGGGTCTTGAAAGGTTAGTAAAAAAAAAAAACGCTCGAAAACGCTGGCAAGGGCTGCAATAGGCCGATGTTTGAACTCTGGCAGTGAATGAGTTAACACAAATCTTCTCTTCTGGGGCTCCCTGGCGCAAAACATTTTCAGATGAGGGGGTCTGTGCGGCCAAATACATATCATTTGGGAGGTCCTTACTGGCACAAAAAGAGTTTGAGAACTACTGATTTAGAAGGCTTTGTTAGAATCGACCTCAGGTCTTAAAAGCCTTCGGGTTGTTGCTTCTGGACCACTGTCAGTAGATCTGTATTTATGGCTTCTTCTCTCGGACAATCAGGCACATGAACGGTCTACTCTAGCCAGAGGAAAGGGGGGGGGGGGGAACCAAAGCTTGTGATATGCTAATGCTAATGCTACCCCCAGGGTGACAGGCGGTGGGGATCGGCTCCAACACCTGGCCCCCTTGTCCCTTAGGTTCTCAACCTGTGGGTTCGGGTCGGGACACCCAGGGGGGTCCCCACATGTTTTTGAGGGGGTCCCCAGATGACAGTGAAGTGACAATAAGGACTTTTAACTGAAGACCTCAAAAATATAAAGACCATTACTGCATCAAACGTAATCAACAAACTACACTATAAGAACTGGTCAAACATTGGCCAAATCAAAGAAGCAAGAATATTGAAAAACGTCGATCTACAAGCTCACAACGCCTTGCTAGATTGTTGTAGATCTGCTATTTTCACAATACATATCTGTGGAACCGAGTCAAACTAAATGGAATGGAATGCCTCAACTCCTACATTCCAAGTGCTTACCAGGGTCCCTGGTTCAAATATGATGGTAGAGAACCACTGCCTCAACACAGGAGCCCCCCAGGGCTGCGTTCTGAGCCCTCTCCCTCTCTCTCTCTAGTCCCTGTACCCATTACTGCATGGCCACACACGGCTCTAACCTGGTGATGATGACGACACAACGGTGAAACGTGTATATTCCCGAAGTGACTTGAGAAGATTATGCAAATATAATTTCATTGATATCTTCCAATACTGATAGATAAGTGTAAGTAAAAGACACATTCAAATAAATTATAGTTCAGCCATTTTCAGAACATCTTGACATTCTTTGAAAATGTCTGAATCTTTTTGAAAATGTTCACACCACAAATCTTGTATGGGGGGGGGGTCCTTGGCACAACATCTTTTCAGACAGGGGGTCCGCGGCCAAATACACATTAGTTTAGGGGTCCTTGACAAGGTTTGAGCAGTATAATATTAAAAAAAGAAAGAAATCTGTACATTGAAACTATAGAAACTAGGATAACATGGTCAACAAATGAACCTTTGCATAAGGTAAAACATATGTTGTATGACTTCAAATGTGGGCATGGTTTCAGCCCGATCTGAGACCCGAATTTTGATTCCATCATAAAATAAAGTTCCACAAAAAACACACAAAAAAGGAGGTGACGCCCCCAGAGCAGTGGTTTTCAACCATTTTCATGACAAGGACCCCTAAATTGATATACATTAAGTCGTGGACCCCCGTCTGAATTTCTTTTGTGCCAGGGACCCCCAGAAGCAAAGATTTGAGTTAAAAATGTTTGCTTTAAAAAAATATGTACAAAGATTTGCACACATTTTCAAGATTTTTCAAAAATAGCAGAGACTCATAGTGCTGCACTCAGTGCCACGCTATGAGCTTGTATATCTGCTATTTTTGAATAGCCAAAGCTAAGTGGTTAAAATGATTGTGGGGGACCCCCTGGTACCCCCCCCCCCCCCAAGGACCCCTGGTGGTCCCCGGACCACTGGTTGAAAACCACTGCCCCAGAGGCAAAATCAAAGGAGGGTAAAAATTACTACAGAATGGGTTCCCAGATTGTCTCTGGACAAACACACAGACAGACATACAATACACACAGAGAGACCCTCATTTAGAGTAGACGACTAGCCTCCTACACAGAGCCATGCCATTTTTATTTTTTGTATTCCACATGCCTTCCATCTGGACAAATGTCTCATAAATGTCAACGCTGAAACGCATCAATAACCCAAACGCCCCAAAAATGACTGATTTCCGTCTTGTTTGGCAGTGCCAGTGTGCTGTGCTATGTAACACTTTCTACCAATGAGGACATGCAAACAGACTAGACACGACGCACACAAGGCCCTGGACTATTGTAACTCACTTTTCACCCATAGACATATAAAGGTAGACGCCTCCTTCGACTCTGGGGGGCGTCTGTATCAGCAGGCTCTATTTTTGGGAAGGCAAACTGCCTATCAAAGTGACTAAAGGCCAATCAAAGCGTGTCTTTTCCGGGCCTTGGCAGAACCTAGTCGTGTAAAAAAAAAATAACGGGATATTTTCATACAACTAGATTCTGACACGTCCCGGGAAAAGACGCGCTGTGATTGGCCAGTAGTCACTTTGAGTGGCAGCGTGCCTTCCCGAATATGGCGGCCGCGGATACAGGTCGCTACGATGAACTGCAGCGACCAATGAGGCATCTAGGTTTCTATACCTATGTTTTCACCTACCTCAATAGAGCATAGCAGTGGCGACCATTTTTATATGATCATCATCAAATGTATTTGGCAGCGACCCCCCTTCCCCCCCCACCCCACCTCAAAATGTTTCGTTCCAGGGACCCCCAGAAGCAAAGACTTGCACACATTTTCACAATTTTTCACAAAATAGCAGATCTACAATCTCATAGCGTGGCCGCGCTATGAGCTTGTAGATCTGCTATTTTTGAATAGCCAACGAAATCTAAAATGACACAGATGCCTACCCGGTGTTGGATTGGAGATTGAGATTCTTGTAATCACATGCAGAGCTCTCCACAGTCAACGGCCTGCATGAATACATACGCACCCTCCTCCATCCATATGTTCCCAGAAGGTCAGTGAGATCCTCAGCCCAGGGCCTGCTGGTTGTTCCCCTCACAAAGCTAAAGACCAAAGGTGACGAGCCTTGGCGCTAACGCTCACCCCCCCCCCATCATTGTGGAATAACCTCCCCCTGGTTTATCCAAAAAGGATATATATTTGCTATCAATTACACCAGCAGAGACTCATTGCAGGTGAGTTGAGTCTCCGCCAGTCATAAAATGATTGGCTTAGGAATGTGCCAAAAACATGGGGTGGGTAATTGATTTTTGGGGTGAATTACTCCTTTAAATACATAATTATTTTGGGGGTCCTTGACATGAAAAAGTTTGAGAACCACCGCTATATTATACCGTCTCTGTCGGGTGGGAAACCCCATTATGTCCAAAAATGTTACTTTTCAGGATTCAAAAGCTTCAAAAAGTAGCAGATCTACAAGCTCAAAACTCGTCGCTTCACGCCATGTTTTGAGGTTGTGGATCTGCTAGTTTTGTGTGTGGACGCCGTAGTATGATGATCAAGTGGGGGGGGGGGGGGGGGGGGGCATTAATTAAAACACAAAAAAGTTGTAAAACACAAAAAAGTTGGAGATAAGAGGTTTCTGCCCAGACAGTAACGGTATCCACCTCGTCCAGAGACCGAGCCGCTCTTTCTATGACCTGTCCCTGTCCCGTACAGTCCTGTCCCGTACAGTCCTGTCCCGTACAGTCCTGTCCCGTACGGTCCTGTCCCGTACAGTCCTGTCCCGTACAGTCCTGTCCCGTAAAGTCGACACAATAAGGTTACAGTAGGAATGTGTTCTTCAGGAATTGAGGAAACATGACTCATTCCCCCCCCCCCCCCCCCCACCCCCCTGCTGACATCCAGCATTCATTTCACGGTGAGCCGTCTCTTCCTCAGCCCCGCCACCCCCCCCCCCACACAAACACACACACACACACACACACACACACACTGTAACTGTGAGCGCTGATGGTTAGGAGTCTGTGCTTCATGTCTCTCTGCCTCTCCAAGCACCTTCCCATCACACCCCTGTGTCTCTGACACGGGACTCCCTGGTTCTTTGGTGTTTGGCCCAGGTGGGGGTGGTTGTATGCCTATAACCCTAACCTCACAGAAAGTATGCCTTAACCCGGGGGTTCCTTTTTGGTCGCGAACCAAAAGAGAAATTTGGTGTCTTACCGGGACCCACACTAGTGAAAATAGCTGATCTACAAGCTCGTAGATCTGCTATTTTCTCTACTTCTAATGTTTTTTTAATGTACTTTTTAATGGATAATTGTGAAAAATATATATATTTCGAAATATATATTTTTTTTCTAAATAAGAAGTAAAAAAAAAAGGGGGATGTTTACTTGCGAGTAGCGACCCACAAATGGGTCAACCCACTGTTTGGGAACCACTGCCTTATAACCTAACCTCAAAACCATGCCCACCTGGGTGAAACACCTGGGAAAGAGAGAGTCCGTCTCTGATACACTGTCTGTCTCCCTCTCCACTTTCCTAACAACGTTAAACGTACAAGGTGACAACACAATCCTAACAATGAATGAGGCAGAAAACCTGATTGAAGCCATGGAAACGTAATGAAAGATGTAAATTAAATTAAACCTGTTTTTGTAAAGCTAGACTGCTCAATGTAGCCCAGTGTCTCTCAAACATTCTCATGTTTGGGACCCAATTGATACACATTTGGGCTCAGAAACACCCATCTGCGATGTATTCAAAATCTTTCACAAGTCCTTTAGAAAATAGCTGATCTATAAGCTCACAACAGTGTGATTCGACACGTTGCGAGCTGTAGATCGGCATTTTTTTTTAATAGCCCAAGTATACATTTGGGTTAAATTGGTTGCTTCTTTTAATGCGCTATTAACACATTTTGCGGACCCCTGGCCTGGGACCCCCTCAAGTACCCCTCCCTGGGGGTCCCCGGACCCCACTTCGAGAACCACTGCTCTAGCCCTCCGAAAGACCAAACTGCACATTTGACTGTCCAAGAAAGAAATCACTGCTAGCTGGATACTCCTCTGAGGAATTCATTGGAAAATCATATACTATATAGGCTGTGTGACTGTGTGTGACTGTGTGTGACTGTGTGTGTGTGTGTGTGTGTGTGTGTGTGTGTGTGTGTGTGTGTGTGTGTGTGTGTGTGTGTGTGTGTGTGTGTGTGTGTGTGTGTGTGTGTGTGTGTGTGTGTGTGTGTGTGTGTGTGTGTGTGTGTGTGCGCGTGTGTGTGTGTGTGCTACACAACATAAGATAACCGCAAATAACGTACCACGTGCCAAATCTTGTTATGTTTGTTTGACAAGCGGGGCTGCTTTGTGAGTGAGGGAAGTTTACGGGCCAAAAGCATGTCCACAAAACACCAGGGCCGTGTTTAGGGAAGCTGTACGTGCATTGTTTAGACTAAAAACCCCATACACTCCCTGGAGACTGGAGAGAGAGCATACTGTAGGACACACAGGAGAGAGAGAGAGTGAAGGCAGAAACAGGGGGAATGAGAGAGACAGATAGAGCGATAAAGATAAAATGGCAAAGCCCAGTCTCCAGTCTTCAAACAGGAAGACGGCAGACATGTTGACAACATGCTGTTCACTGTACGGTCATTTGATCATCTAGCGCTGCACTAATTTAAGACCAGTCATTCACTCACTCACACACACACAGAGGTGTGTATTACTATACTTGTGAGGACATCAACATTTTAAGAGTCGGACTGCAATTTTATAAATGCTATTTTTAATACGTTTTTTTGCCTTCATTTTTTTACCGTAAGCCTAAAACCGAAAGAACAGCCGATCTACAAGCTTGTAGATCGGTTATTTTTCGGTGCACATCACTGCCGTGCACCTGAGTATGTGAATCATGTTTAACTCCTAATATCCAACCCTTAAAAACCTAAACCTCTAAATGTACTCATCCTAACATTCACTGACTGATTCACCTAACCCCAACCAGAATCTCTTTATAAAATTGTAAATGTATACTTCTACAAATATATATATGTGTTTATTTATAATGAAACAGCCATTTCTCTTGTGGGGGACCAGGGAAATGTCTATTTCTCAAATTCTACTATACTTGTGTGGGGTCCTCACAAGTATAGACACACACGTATGACATGTAAGCAGGTATGTGATGCTGCTAACCCACTTTAACCACACACACACACACACACACACACACACACACACACACACACACACACACACACACACACACACACACACACACACACACACACACACACACACACACACACACACACACACACACACACACACACACACACACACACACACACACACACACACACACACACACACACACACACACACACACACAGTTTTACTTTAGTAGAAGTAGCAATACCACAATGTAGAAATACTTTGTTAGAAGAAAAGGTAATGCATTAAACGTTTTACTTCAGCAAAAGGACAAAGGTGCTGGTATCAACATATCTTTAAAGTACCAAAAGTAAAATCTTTCAAAATATAGCCGGTCAATCACAATAGCTGAACAATAGGTCGGTTATCACCAAGCAATAGCTGATCTATGAATAGACAACAGGGCTTGTGGTTAATGTAGGTTTTTAAAACAAATAATATGAATCTGCAAGTACCATATAAACTAAAGTTATTATTGTACTGGAGTTACAAAAAGTACAACATTTGTCTCTGAGATGCAGTGGAATTTAAGTATGTAAAGTATTGAAAATGCAAAGTAAGAGTACCTCAAAATTTTACTTGGGGTGCGTTCGGATATTGCACACCGGAGCGCACTCGCCTATTAGTTTGTATTGGCCAGTGCGCTCAGTGCTGTATTTCCGAACGCACCCTTAAAGTAGCACTAATAATTTTTTTTAACCGATTAATACCTGGAACGCATCTGTGTCACTTTAGATTTCTTTGGCTATTCAAAAATAGCAGATATACAAGCTCATAGCGCGGTACAGTGCCGCGCTATGAGCTATTTTTTTCAAAAAACTGTTAGGATTTAGAAAACATTTGGCCTCAGGTCTTAATGGGTTAATGAATAAAATGTATTATCCCCTGAGCAAGCAGGCAGGCTCTATCAGATTCAGCTCAATAAAAATGCCAGCTCTTGCGCCAGAAACCGGGTTCAAATCCGGGGTAGAAGAGGAAAGTTACAGCTTTAAGTACCTCAGTAAATGCACTTTCCACCACCAGTGACACTGGGTGTGTGTGTGTGATTAGCGCGGCTGTCCCTGTGTGGAGGCAGGCCATCTAATGGGAGCTTGTCAGCGCTGATCAGCTCATGATACATCATCTGTTTGTCCGGTTGGAACTAAAGTGTGGCTTTGCGCCGCTCATTAGTCCATTCTGGGCTAATGCCCCCGATTTCTGCTTCGTCGCATGGCGGTGCCGCGCGCCGAAAATAGACGATCTGCAAGCTCACAAAATAGCCGATCTGCAAGCGTTGTGAGCTTGCAGATCGGCTATTTTTGTCGCGCAACACTGTCGCGCGACGAAGCAGAAATCGGGCTTTAACTAGAGGAGATACTAAAACTGACGATGATGACTTTAGTAAACTTGACCGTTTGTGTTTGGCTGCTCGCCAACTCGACCTCAAAAAGTGCTACGTATGATGAAATGTTCAAATAGTATCGTTGTTTTTCAATGAAAATAAGACTTATGAGGCTGATTTTTGAGTGGTTATGGGGTGCACGAGAACCCCTGTTCTCTAGCACTGGTCGCAAATGATCAGCGATGGCCTCCGGGATGAGTGAGTCTCCGGTTCGTTTCCCATCAGGGCCAGACCATTTTGCTCAATGTCATCACCCTACTCTCTCACCACATTTCCAGTCAATAAAGACAAAAAAAATGCCCCCAAAAATATATATATTTTTTTAAACGTATGAATGACAGAGGTCATTCTTGTGACTTTTGAATGACAGAGGTAAAGCAAATAAAAGACGGATATGATATTTGGTAATAGTAATATAGGAGGGCTGTGGACACTTCAGAAACCTGCCTACCAATGACATCATCAGTGGTCGTTTCACACAAGATATCGAACGCATTTATTTTTGTTTTCTTTTAAATTGACGCAAGAGCAGTGGCTCCTATTGCAGCATGCTACCTTTCCAGGAAGGGAAGTGCTGTAGTTTCTATTAGCTTGGAAACCCCCCATGTTTTAAAGCGAACATTTTTAACTCCTATCTATGCTTCTGGGGGGGGGGGGGGGGGGGGGGGGGTCCCTGGAACAACATATTTTGAGAAAACGTTTAGTTCCAGGGACCCCCATGAAGCAAAGATTTGAGTTACAAATGTTCGCTTTAAAATATATATATATTCAAAGGTTTGCACAAATGTTCAAGATTTTTTTAAAATAGCAGATCTACAAGCTTGTATGAGCTTGTAGATCTGCTATTTTTCAATAGCCAAAGAAATCTAAAAATGACACACAGATGCTTTTCCCGGTCTTAATGGACTAACTGGCATGGAGTGAGAAGATGGAAACTGTGCCATATCTTACAATGAGCCTTTAGTGAGGACCAATTATATGAAAGATATCAAGGTTGAAAATGGGTGAAATGCTCCTTTAAATAAAGTTATATTTCCCAGTGTGTAGCTCCCATGTGTTAAGACGATACAGTGGTCTAACATAATGTTATAATATGACACATAATGACACCCAACACTGATACAGACAGTATGGATTAATCTTGGAGGTATACAGACCCTCTGGGGCCCATTTGGTTTAACTGCTTATCAGTTATTTTAGCTGGGGACCCCCTGGAATGCCCCTCAACTAAGGAACCCATGTTGAGAACCAACGCAGGCCAAAGGCAGTGGTTCCCAAAACATTTTCATGTCAAGGAAGGACCCCCAAATCCATACATGCCGTGGTGGACCCCCATTTGAAACGCTGTTGTGCCAAGGAGGACAGGACCCCCATAAGAGAAGACTTTAGTTGTTAGGTGATCCATCTGAATAGTCATTCTTCTCAGACATCATCTGTTCTAGTCAGTGAAATAATCAGTGGTGGAAAGTAACTAAATGCATTTACTCAAGTACTGTACTTAAGTACAATTTTGAGGTATTTGTACTTTACTTGATTATTTCCAATACTTTTACTTCTACTCCACTACATCTCGGAGGCAAATATTGTACTTTTACTCCACTACATTTATTTGAAAACTTTAGTTACTTTTCAGATACAAATTATGATATAATGAAACATACATTAACCACTTTAACCCTATTTTATACCTAGGCTATTTGAAAATAGCCGATCTACAAGCTCACAACGCGTCGCATCGCGACGCGTTGTGAGCTTGTAGATCTGCTATTTTCAAATATTTAGTACTTTTACTTTTGGTACTTTAAGTACATTTTGATGCCAATACTTTTGTGCTTTCACTCAAGTAAATTTTGAATTCTGGACTTTTACTTGTAACAGAGTATATTTATATTGCAGTATTGGTACTTTTACTTAAGTAAAGAATTTGCACCACTGGAAATAATAGCTCTAAATTAAACGGTGCCCCCTCCCCCCTCAAGGACCCCCTGGCTAGTTTGACACCATCATATCACTTCCATCAGCCCCACCCACCCACCATAGCCATGCACTTCTCATGTCTCTGATTCTCTCATGTAATGTCCCATCTGTTGTAGCCTGCCCTCCTCTGCTCTGCCATGTTTTATGATTCACCAGTGGTGTGAAAAGTACTAATTGTTTTACTTAAGTAAGAGTATCAATACTTCATTGTAGAAATGCTCTGTTACAAAGTAAAAGTCCGGAATTCAAAATGGACTTGAGTCAAAGTACAAAGGTAAAAGTACTCATTATGCAGGATGTCCCATTTCACAAGTGTGATGTATGTAGGCCTATGTGTAAAAATCTTTTGAATCTTTTAGTGGAGTCAAAAGTACAATATTTGCCTCTGAGATGTAGAAGTAAAGTACTGAAAATACTCTGGTAAAGTAAAAGTACCTCAAAATTGTACTTAAGTACAGTACTTGAGTAAATGAACTTAGTTGCTTCACACACACACACACACACACACACACACGTCACCTGGGCAAGGTAGAGGAAGCTACGATCTTGGGCGTGTGAGCCAGCTCAGCTCCTATATACCTGACGAAGCTTCAACTCTACAACGTGTCAGTCGGACATTCACAGACAGACAGTCTCACACACACACACACACACACACAAAGCAGCCAGCAGCATAGTGTAGTGACTGTTAGACAGTCACGTTTCACAGATATACGACCATTCCTCTGGACATAAATAAGCACCGGGCGGCAGACAGCAGCCTATAGTAAGCCTCATGATACTCATTGATTCGTGTGTGAAAACCCGACCACAGAACAACACAGTTTGAATCCCTAACGGACCAGAAACAGACACATTCACAGCGGGATATCTCTCTCTCTCTCTCTCACATAACATAGGCTACTATGTGGATACTATAGTATCCACATTAGCTGATGTTTAGTGTGAGAGACACTATAGTGTGTCTCACGCTAACATAGGCTATGTGGATCAGTGGATACTATAGTATCGGCAGTATCCCCGTTTGGAACCTCTCCCTCCGCTGTGTAGCTCCTGGATGAGGTCCCGCTGTAGCGGGTACCGGTAGAGGTAGGGTCCGTCCAAACGGTGTCTGGATCACCTTTTTCGCCACATCGTATCCAAAAAGTAAAGGTAGTCCCAGACACCTACAGATGTTTAAGGCTTTTCCGGAAAGTAATTTTTTTAGGACGGGCTTGAAAAAAAACGTTTAAATCTCTTATTTAGTCAGCCTGTGCCATGTTTTCCCATTGTAGCAGAGAGCGGGAGCAGTACTGGCACCTGCCGTCGGGGGTTCTTTCCGGGTTGAATGGGAAAACATGGCACAGGCTGACTAAATAAACCATTTAAACTGTTTTCTCAACCCCGTCCTACAACGTTTACTTTCCGGAAAAGCCTTAAACATCTGTAGGTGTCTGGGACTACCTTTACTTTTTGGATACGATGTGGCAAAAAAGGTGATCTTCTCCACGTGTGGACGGACTCTACCTCTGCCGGGAGCCGGTACAGTGGGACCTCATCTCGGAGCTATCGTGTTGAGCGAGGTTCCAAACAGGGCTAGATACACTAGTAGTAGTGTGTCTCTCACGCGAACATAGGCTGTGTGGATCAGAGAATACTATAGGATCGGCAGCAGACCTCTACAGCCTTTTGGATCACAGACTGTCACTAGATTTATTCGATCGATTCTGATCATGTCAGGATCGATCAGATAAATCTAATGACAGCCTGTGTGATCCAAAGGCTACAGACAGATGGTACGGTGTGTGTGTGTGTGTGTGTGTGTGTGTGTGTGTGTGTGTGTGTGTGTGTGTGTGTGTGTGTGTGTGTGTGTGTGTGTGTGTGTGTGTGTGTGTGTGTGTGTCGGTCCTTATATATACACATATATCTGCTCTTATATTATGCCTGATTTTCGCGCGACACCGGGGCGCGTAAACGCAACTATATCCCCCTCCTTCTCCTTTATCGTCAAGTAAATCAGTCAAACACCAAACCCTAACCCAAAAAAACACACAACCCGCTTACCGATGGTTATGAAGCCCAGCAGCAACGTGCACAGGACATGATCCATCTTCATGTCTGCTCTTCTTAAATCCAGCGTGTGTGTAAATCTCTCCTGAGATGAGATGTATCTCCCTCCTTTTTCTGCCCTTTATATGATAAAGAGAGAGAGAGGTATGTGTAGGGTGAATGAAGTCCGCTCTCTCTCTCTCTGTGTCGGACAATCCTTCCAAACGCAACACACACACACGGCGTCCAGTCCACCCGGCGTTAAAGTCTGTGTGTGTGTGTGTGTGTGTGTGTGTGCGCGTGTGTGCGGGTCCAATGAAGCAGTGCTTTTTTAGATGAGCCTCCTGCTGCGAACAGAGACGATCCGATGTGAGCCTCCGACCCGAGAGACGCTACGATTCATACTGACTGAATGGTTTGATCTGGATCTGTGGAAATGAGAGAGAGAGAGAGAGAGAGAGAGAGAGAGAGAGAGAGAGAGAGAGAGAGAGAGAGAGAGAGAGAGAGAGAGAGAGCAGTGGGGGAGTCAGAGTAGTGGAGTAGAGTGCCAGCCTGCCCCGGAAGTTAGTTTAGGGTTTGGAAGAGGTTTTGGGGGGGAGGTGGTGGGGGATTGAAGGAGCATGATCCTCTACTACCAGGTTGAATAAATAAATAATGCATTTATGGCCAAGAATGATCTATGGGACCCCACTGTAAACCCTGACTGACTGCTACAGACCCTATAAGGGTCCATTTGGTTCCTATACTTTAGTTATTTTTTTTCAAGGACCCCTTTTTTTTATATGCATTGATTAGGCCACGGACCCCCACTTAATATATATTTATTTGTTGTTTGTTTTAAATCTCTGGGACTCCAATCTACACTTTAAAGTCCTGTGTTCATTTAACTCTTTAGAGTGTACAAATGGAACCAAATGGACCCTTATGGGTCCATTTGGTTCCATTTGTACACTCTTGGAGTTACAGACCAATAAGGGTCCATTTGGTTCCATGTGTATAGGAGCTCTCAGAGTTACAGACCAGTAAGGGTCCATTTGGTTCCATGTGTATAGGCTACTCTGAGAGTTACAGACCAGGGTTCATTAGGTTCCATTTTGTACACTCTCAGAGTTCAGACCAGTAAGGGTCCATTTGGTTCCATGTGTATAGGCTACTCTCAGAGTTACAGACCAGTATGGGTCCATGTGGTTCCATTTTGTACACTCTCAGAGTTCAGACCCGTAAGGGTCCATTTGGTTCCATTTGTATAGGCTACTCTCAGAGTTACAGACCGGGTCCATTTGGTTCCATGTGTACACTCTCAGAGTTACACTTACAGACCAGTAAGGATCCATTTGGTTCACTACAGACCTGTAAGGGTCCTTTTGGTCCTCTAGTCTACAGACCTTTGTAAGGGTCCATTTGGTTAGCTGGGGGCCCCCTGGAACCCCATCAAGGACCCCTCACCCCTGGGGGTCCTCAGACCCCATGTTGAGAACCAGTGGCCAATCTAGTGGTTCCCAAACATTTTCATGTCAAGAACCCACAAGGACCCCCAATCCATGTGTAAAGATGTTGTACCAGGGACCCCCATGCCATAAGAGAATATTGTTGTTTTTATATTTAGTGCCGGAATCTACAACGAGGAGATGACAGTTAGAGAGAGAAACCTTATGTCTCAAAACATCAAAAGTAGCAGATCTACAAGCTCAAAACAAAACAACGTTTCGAGCTTGTTGCTACTTTTGAAGCTTTTGTGTGACGCTGTGGTTGATCAAGTAGGGCGTTAATTTACTAAAAAAAAACACAACAATAAACTATGGAGATAAGAGGTTTCTGCCAGACGGCAACAATATAGAGTTTAAGTGGTTATTAATGCATTTTAATGCATATAATTAGAGGGAGGAGAGAGAGACACTGACTTTTATGTCTGAGGTGCTGTGTCTCAAACCCAACGACCCATTATCTTGGTGTTGAGGTGAACCTTTTACACTGAATCACGCACACAACTTAAAGGGATAGTTCACCCAAAAAAAAAATCATTTTTTCCCCTATCGATTAGTCACCCCATGGAGACTTGAATTCATGGATATGGTTTTTGTTTTTGTTGCATAAGCCAATAATTTGATGACCAGCGGACCGGTAGGCAGCGGTTCCGGTAGGAGATACAAAGGAGACTCTTTGTTGTCTACCGGAACCGCTGCCGGTCATCAAATTAGTGGCTTAGGAATGCAACAAAAACTAAAAAATATCCATGAATTAAAGTCTCCATGGGTAAAGTTATTTTGGGGGTGAACTATCCCTTTAACATGGAGTTCGTCATGGCCGTAACCTGGACTTTATAAGACTGAACATCTGGTGATCTAGTGTCAGTATACTTCCTCCCTCTCCCCCAGTGCATTGTGGAGAGCAATGGTTCTCAACCTGTGGGTCGGGACTCTCAGGGGGGTCCCCACATGATTTTGTTTGGGGGGGGGTCCCCAGGTGACAGTGAAGTGACAATTTAAGGACTTTTAAGACCCTTTTAACACCTAAAAAAATACCATTACTGCATCAAAAGTAATCAGCAAACTACACTATAAATACTGGTCAAACATTGGCCAAATCGTCAAATAATATAAGAAATAGGCATTTTGAAAACAGCAGATCTACAAGCTCACAACGCCTCGCTTGCGAGGCGTTGTGAGCTTGTAGATCTGCTGTTTTCAAAATGAGCTTGTAGATCGGCTGTTTTCACAATATTTATCTGTGGAACCGAGTCAAGCAAAATGTATTGCCTCAACTCCTACAGTTGTGCGCGTGCACGAGTGTGTGTGCGTGTGTGTGTGTGGCGGGGGAACAGGTGACAGCAGCGAGGGCCTCAGTCATTTACACAGCCCCGCTGGGGCAGGGCACGCCACGGGGCCAAAGTTCACTTGAGAGTCAGTCTCAAAAAACTCGAGGTGGGTGGAGTCACAACGTCAACGCTAAAATATAAATGTGCATCGTATGAAGAAACCAAACCCTTGTCCCTCCTTCATCTTTTATTGTTTGATGATGACTATGCCTATGGTTTAGTGAATAGTCAACACATGTTGTACCTTGGACTTATTCACTCAATAAAGAATACAATCATAATACAAATAAAATAAAATAGAGAGTCAGTCAGTCTCTCTCTCGCTCTCTTTCTCTCTCCTTCTCCTGACCTGCTCTCTTTCAATTCAATTCACAGGGGCTTTAATGGCATAAAGTAGACATTCTGTATGTTTACGTCGTCAAAGAAAGTGTGAATTGAACACAATCAAAAAAGAAGACATAGAATAAACACGTGTAAACAGAGCTGTGTAACTTACAGTGCAACTTTGTAATCAAATATATAATGCAGAAAATACAAATAATGCAGAAAATACAAATAAAAAACATAACTTAAAATGCTTCTCTCTCTCTCTCTCTCTCTCGTCCAGCAGAAAGAGGGAGGAGTCAGAAGGACTGAGGAATGATTGGCAGAAGGTGATAGGTCAGGGTCTGTGACCCTTGGGGGTCAGAGGTTAAAGCTCCACAGGTCATGTTATTCAGCTTTGAGCCTAGCTGCTACTTCTGAATGTCTGATTTTTGGCTGCAGCCTCGACCTAGCCTGGCGTAGCCAGACTATATCACTGCGTGGATATGAGTCTGGTGCTTCTATGAGGACGTTTTTTTTCCAAGGGGGCGGGATCAAAACAATGACTCTAGACGCAATAGACCGCCGAAGTCTGACGTCATTTACACATCCTTTGTTTGTCTACCTGGTTCGCAGTTTTCCACCCCCGTTCTGAATCCCATAGACGTATTTAATATCGCGTCAAATAAGAACTGTGTTCCAAAAATAAACAAATGACCCCGGCGGTTTGACTCTTATGGATATGAAGCATCAACTGACGGTGAGAAAACGATAATGTTACTTCCGCCGAATTAGTTACATTTTCGCCAGGAACAGACTGTATCAAATATAAGTGACTGACTATCATAAACGATACAGAACCTCCTCTCTGACAATAACGCCGGGACAGTGGCCCTCATTTATCAACGCAGCTTATAAACCGGCTTATATTTTTCCATATATTCGGCCGTACACCAACGTCGAAGTCACATTTATCAACGAATCCTACACAGCTGATCCGAGCGTACATTTGGTCCCAGCTTGATAAATGTCACGGCTGGAACCTAGCGTCATTTAAATAACACGCCCTTAAATATTCTCAAAACGCCCCGATTTTACGACATGAAGAAGGACCAGAATACGACCAAAGACATCAAAAGCCAATGAGAAAGAGTTTCCCCCGCCTGCCTCGCCACACACGCACACGCCCCCTCTCTCTCTCTCTCTCTCTCTCTCTCTCTCTCTCTCTCACACACACACACACACACACACACACACACACACACACACACACACGCCCGCCCAGCTGTGTTTTTCATGTATTGTAATCCGTACCGTAGCGGTACAATCTTTGTCACGTAGGCTTGTAGCCTACATGAATGACATATTATGATACCAATCACATCGCCATGAATGGAATACGTTTGTATATTAATTTATTTAACCCATACCGAGCAGTGCACAAGCAGTCATGTAGGATATTCCCCGTGAGACGGCAGTGGTTTCGGTCCGTCCCGTTAATAAGAGATTGGAGCGTCGGGTTTATATCCTTAACCCATCCAGGTTGTACTCTTCAAAACTCTCTATGACATAACTCCATAACATAGGACAAGCTACTGTAAGTTTGTACACCTCACTGTCCATGAAAAGATCGTCGGCAGTCCCGACCGCGGGACTCCCGAGTCCCGACGCAAAAGCGCTCGTATATTTTGAAAATAGCAGATCTACAAGCTCACAACGCGTCGCGATGCGACCCGTTTTTGAGCTTGCAGATCTGCTATTTTAAAATAGCCAATGCAACTGAATGACTGTTAAAGCAGTTTGTTTAAATTACTGTTATATTTTCACAGGGATTATTTATTAGTGTAGATATACATTTAGGAGTGGATTATGTGTCCAGATGCCTGTCAGACAGTCAGACAATGCTGCTCCGCAGGTCTAGAATGGAATAAACGGGTGCAGCCAACGTCAACAACTGGTCTCGACCAGACGTGAGATCTCAGCGTATGGTAGGATGAAGCCCACGTCAGGATATATTGATAAATGCCGAAAGGTGCGGTGATCTCGCCCTACGCCCATTATTTGGGCTGCACCACGTTGATAAATGAGGGCCACTGTGTTTATTTTTGGACCACAATTCTTATATGAGACGATTCTAAGATGACCCAATGTTATTCTCCATAGAGAAATTACTTCCGCAAACCTGGGGATGAACGAGTGTCGTCAGGACTTCGGTGGTCTATTGGTTAGACCTACAAACCAACTACCAATTACAGTCTCCCATATTCGAATACTGGGCCCTGATTGGTTACCCACGTCTTCTGGAGCAGGAAATGGATTCTCTATGGAGCGGTGCCAGACCCAAATCCCAGAGTGCAATTTTTTTTTGCACTCGCAGATTCGTCTGGTCCCAGGCTAGCCTCGACCTGCTCCTGTCAGAATCAGTGGTGTAAAGTAACTAAGTACATTTACTCAAGCACTGTACTTAAGTACAATTTTGAGGTATTGTTTTACTTTAGTGGAGTATTTCCAATTTTCAATACTTTTACTGCTACTCCACCACATCTCTGAGGAAGATATTGTACTTTCACTCCACAACAATTATTTGAAAACTTTAGTTACTAGTTACTTTGTAGATTTGGATTATTATTACAAAACATACATTAACCACTTAAGCTCTATATATATTTCGGCCATTTGAGCGCTTCGCGATTCAACACGTTGCGATGCGACGCGTTGTGAGCTTGTAGATCTGCTATTTTCAAAAGATTTTTTATACATTTTGAAAACTTGACATGGGACATTCTGCATAATCAGTACTTTTACTTTTGATACTGATGCCAATACTTTTGTACTTTTACTCAAGTAAATTCTGAATACCAGACTTTTACTTGCAGCAGAGTATTTCTTCATTGTGGTATTGATACTTGTACTTGAGTAACAACAACATGTAGTACTTCTTCCACCACTGGTCAGAATCACGGTTTGCAGGCCTATCCAAAACAAGGGCAAAATTCACCTCAGGCTTCTCCTCAGGCCTACATTGTAATTGTTAACCAAAATGAATGCATGTCATATTTAACCACTTAACCCAGGGCTCTTCAACAGGGGGTCCGGGACCCCTAGGGGGTCCTCAGAGTTACCACAGGGGGTCCGCCAAATCTTTGTATGATATGATATATATTCTTTTTACATTAACCACTTCAACCCTAGCATCCCTTTTCTGAGGAGAACTTTAGCCAAAAATAGCAGATCTACAAACTCACAACGCCTCGCAGGTGAGCTTGTAGATCGGCTATTTTTGGCAAAGAGTTATAGGTGTAGAGTAGACTATAGAGGGAAAAAAGAGGAGCAAAAATGTATTTGAAACACAATTTTATGCAATACAGAGGGGGTCCCTGCTTCATCTCTCTCTCAGCTAGGGGGTCCTTGGCCTGAAAACGTTGAAGACCCCTGACTTAACCCATTAAAACCTGAGGCCCATTCTACAAATGTCTTCTAAATCCATTTCTGATAAAAACATATGTTACTATATCAGTGGTGCTCAAACTTGTTCACGTCAAAGACCCGCCCAAGCCTAAATGATATGTATTTGGCCGCGAACCGCCCCATCTGAAAATGTTTTGTGCCAGGGACCCCCCCCCCAGAAGAGAAGATTTGTGTCAAAACATTGAAAATTATTCAAAAAATGTCCGACACTTTCAAGATATTTCAAAAATGTTCAAAAATAGTAGGTACAAGCTCAAGGCACGAAGGGACGCGCTGTGAGCTTGTATATCTGCTATTTTTGAGAACCACTGTTCTAAATCCTAAGAGCTACTGGAAAACAGGTTTCAGAGTCACACTTTTAGCAGACAAACGGACGCGAACAAAGCAGATTAAGCATGTATAAATTGACAAAACTCGGTGGCATTATACTCGGGGCATCTGGCCATCTGTCTGCATCCCAACATCGTGAACACGATATCTCAGGAATGCCGAGAGGGAATCTCTTCAGATTTTGCACGAACGTCCACACGGACTCAAAGAGGAACTGCATGGCCAAAGGTCAAAGGTGAAGGTCACTGTGACTTATTGTAGTACCCATTAACAGAGAACACGGCAGGCCAGTCTGGAGCTGTGTGGAAACTCCATATTTGGGCAAGAAAGAGTGACATCATATTTGATGTTCACTATTGTGCATGAAAGACGTGAGATAGTAGCTTTAATGTTATACATGTTATTCACTGGCAGAGTCCACTTTGTTCAGATTCATTTCTATGCTAAAGATGTTAACATCATTTAGGGGATCCTATCGATTGGTCACCCCATGGAGACATTCATGGATAATGTTTTGTTTTTGTCGCATTCCTAAATCCTAAGCCAACAATTTGATGACCAGCGGACCGGTAGGCAGCGGTTCTGGTAGGAGACACAAAGAGTCTCCTTTGTGTCAAATTATTGGCTATTATTGGATTTAAATCAAACTATTGGCTTAGTAATGCGACAAAAACAAAAAAATATCCATGAATTCAAGTCTCCATGCAGGGTGACTAATCGATAGAAAAAAAGTTATTTTGGGGGTGAACTATCCCTTTAAGTGTCTTGCTCAGGGACACTGCAACACATAGCAGGGGCCGGGGACACGAACCGGAAACCTTCTGTTTCACAGACGACCTCTCTACCTAAATAGGTACAGTATGGCCACCCTCAATATCGTTGGATATTTAATCTACAGAGGAAACTATCCAAGATAACTCACATACTTGGAGTTACATCATGGCGAGGTAACTAACACAACCCAGGCCTCTACCAACGTTGAACTGTGCTTTAACTATTGTTAAACCAGAACGCCTGTGATGCTTGAATTATGGGAAATGTATTCTTTATAAGTTTGTGTGAAGCGACCACATTCACGTCTGTTCCCACACAATCACTATTTAAAGATACACACTATGCCCTACTGACACACTGTAGCTGTGTGTTTGTTACATGTACACTTCTGTAGTGCACACACACACACACACACACGCGCACACGCGCACACGCACACGCACACGCACACGCACACGCACACACACACACACACACACACACACACACACACACACACACACACACACACACTACACCGTCTTATCTTTGTGACCCATATTTGTCTGTCAGTCATTGACCAGTGCCAGGGGGCTTTAAAGGAGTAGTTCACCCAAAAATGTACATATTTCCTATCAATTACACACCCCATGAAGCATTGAATTCGTTTTTTTTTTTTTTTTTGTCACATTCCTAAGCCAATAATTTGATTATAATAATAAAGACTGGTAGAATTCAATGCTTCATGGGTTGTGTAACTGATAGGAAATAAGTTATTTTCTGGGTGAACTACTCCTTTAATAGAACAGGCAAAGTTATGGAATGTAGGTGGGTGAGCATATGATGAGAATGCCTTGACAACTAGTCTGTGCACCATTTCATCAAGTAATAATTATAATAATAATAAGTATAAGTATTTTTTTCAGCAGGACATTCCACTTCTGTCCAGTTCACAGAACACAGGACTAGCGCTCCATCTTGTGGTCATTATGGGTACTACTGCTCCACGGACGAAGACAAACCTGTACCCCTATATTAGAACAAACTCAGATTAGATTAAGTTTATATGTTTGGAGCGGGGGAGTCTGGTGCAACGCTCAGGTCCTAGACCTGGTGAGACGGAGGAGGAGCCTGGCCAGGAGGCCATCCACAGAGCCTAGCCCCTCCACGTGCCAGAGCCTCTCTTCTCCCCCAGTCCCGGCAGAGTAGTTCCGGACAAGCGGATTGAGTGGCACTGTCTTGCCCTAAGAGGACTGACGTGGGTAGCTACCTGGGACGTAAGTCGGGGTTTGATCAACCCCGGCTGGGTCACCTGGGGGAGGGTGTATGTTGCGAGACCCGAAACACCTGTTGACCCCAGGCTACAACACTGATGATACGTCCCAGGTGCATCCATGTGATGTTTTTTTGTTATAGTTATTCTATTGATAATGATAATAAAAGATTACAAAGAGTTTCTTAAAGTCTATTCAGCTGACTTTCTTATAACCCTTTAGTTGTTCTACCGAACAACTTTGATTATAAGCTTTCCAGCTCCTTACTCCAGGAGGCAACTCGCTTGCCTGGACTCCCCCCTGTAGATTTTCACCAATCTACATATTTTGGTCTTTCCATCTTCCAACCCCTTAACATATAGTGGCTCATAGGAATAGACTACGTGACAACCAGGAATAGTTTGGTGACCACCGGAGAGGCGGGTGACAGCCGGGATATAGACGGCATCCGGGAGCAGTATGGGTTGGCGCCCCAGCCTGTGTCTTCCGTGAGGAAGAAGCCCAACAAATCCACGGTGAGGCCTTTAAGGAGGGCCATTCAAGCAAGACGCAAGGGGAGCCTGCAGTACCACCACGGCCCAAGAAACCATCACGCCAGAATGAAATGTTTGGAGCGGGGGAGTCCTGTGCAACGCTCAGGTCCTAGACCTGGCGATACGGAGGAGGAGCCCGGCCAGGAGGCCATCCACAGAGCCTAGCCCTTCCAGGTGCCAGAGCCTCTCCTCTCCCTGCAGTCCCGGCAGAGTAGTTCCGGACAAGCGGATTGAGTGGCACTGTCTTGCCCTAAAAGGACTGACCGTGGGTAGCTACCTGGGACGTAAGTCGGGGCTTGATGAACCCTGGCTGGGTCACCTGGGTGAGGGTGTATGTTGCGAGACCCGACACACCTGTTGACCCCAGGCTACAACACTGATGATACGTCCCAGCCTCCCAGGTGCATCCATGTGATGTTTTTTTGTTATATGTATTCAAGGACTCACATGTGTGCAATGGATTTTGCTTTGTATGAATTGTATTGTGAATATGTTGGTTGAAAGTTGTTTCTATCTGCACGGACCCCCTACAGTAGCTCTGAGGACCCCTTAGGAGTCCCGGACCCCCTGTTGAAGACCCCTGGTATATAGTATATCTAAACGGACTGGGGAAGTTGTCTTACCTACGGACACTATAAATGGGACACTTCCGTTGCCCGCGGTTCTGTCTGCTCTGCAGTATACCAGGCCAACTTTATACATTTTAATAATGAGGCATTTCAAGTGATGTGGTGGAGGCAGGCATAAATATTCACAGTTGTAGTTTAAAAATCACACCCTGTGTGAAGTGGGCGGTGTCTTGCTAGCTAATCACAATACTGAATGGAGTCAACCAATCATGTACAAAAGATAAATACATTTATTGAAACACTCTTTATGATGGACGAAACCATAACTCGAAAAAAACAAAGTTTTGGTTTTTTTCGAGTTATGGTTGCTTATATAGGGCTATGCACATGTGTCATGTGACACTGGCCAATCACAGTCCTGAATAGATTGTGATTGGCCAATCACAGCGCAGGATAATTCTACTAATTTCCTGGGCCCAGATCACAGCGCAGGAAAATGTACATTTTTCCAAATCTCACTTATAGGGGCGGTTTCACCGCCCAAAAAATAGATAAAGTAAAAGGCTTGAGGCATAGGTTCTCAAAGTGGGGTCCGGGGACCCCCAGGGGGTCCCCAGCAAAATGCGTTAATATAACATCACAATAATTTCAACCACTTTTAAACTTTTATGCTTTGGCTATTCCAAAATAGCAGAACAAAATTTGTGCAAATCTTTGAATATATATATTTTTTTGCGAACATTTGCAACTCAGATCTTTGCTTCTGGTGGGGGGGCTGGAACAAAATATTTCGACATGGGGGTCCGCGGCCAAATACATATAATTTTGGGGGTCAGAGGGAGAGTTTTGGCTGGCAGCTGGAGAGTAGCGCTAGTACAGCTAAAGCAATTGGCACTGGGAAATCGTGAAAAAAAAGAAGGAAAAAAAGGCTCAAGGTGCACAGCTCAATAATGTCATGAAAGTGAGGAAATAGCCAGCACACATTGAATGTCCTTTTCACATGGTTTTATGTGCCTCTCACGGACAGAAACAACGGACGCGTTGCAACCAACCAGAGGTCTTGAGTTGAATAATTTATTAGAGATTGTTTTCAATTCAATTGTGTACCGCTGAGTGCCACTAGATGTCAGTAGATCCATGCATGCAGGAACATTGACGGTAAAAGCTCCTGGCTGCAACTGAGCCGCAATAGTGTATCAAGCAAGGCTGAAATAATAAGGACCACACACAATTGATTGATTGATTGATTGATTGATTGATTGATTGATTGATTGATGATTAATTGATTGATTGATTGATTGATTGAATTAATACTTTATTAGCAGTAACAGTACAAGTACAAGTACAGTCAAAGGTTATGCTAAAAGGATAACACAAAAAGCCCCAGGGAGCTTGTTTCCATTGTGGTCCATTGTACTCAATTCATCAGTAATACTTGCTGTCAGTCAGAAACCTCTTATCTCCATATTCTAACTTGTTGTGTTTTTTTTGTAAATTAACCCCTACTTGATCACACTACAGTGTCACACCAAAGCATCAAAAGTAGCAGATCTACAAGCTCTAAACACGGCGCACAGCGACACGTTTCGAGCTTGTAGATCTGCTACTTTTGCTTCTGCTATTTATTAACTTGAATCCTGAAAAGTGACAGTTTTGGACGAGTGCCGTGCTATGAGCTTGTAGATCTGCTATTTCTTTGAAAAATCGTGACAATTTGTGCAAATCTTTAAATGTATATTTTTTAAACCGAACGTTTGTAAAATATGTTGTTCCAGGGACCCCCAGAAGCAAAGATTTGAGTTACAAATGCTCACTTTAAAAAATAATATATATATTCAAAGATTTGCACACATTTTCACAAATGTTCTAAAATAGCAGATCTACAAGCTCATAACGCGGCACTCGGTGCCGCGTTATGAGCTACAACACTGATGAACATGAGCTACAACACTGATGATACGTCCCAGGTGCATCCATGTGATGTTTTTTTGTTATAGTTATTCTATTGATAATGATAATAAAAGATTACTAAGAGTTTATTAAAGTCTATTCAGCTAACTTTCTTATAACCCTTTAGTTGTTCTACCGAACAACTTTGATTATAAGCTTTCCAGCTCCTTACTCCAGGAGGCAACTCGCTTGCCTGGACTCCCCCCTGTAGATTTTCACCAATCTACATATTTTGGTCTTTCCATCTTCCAACCCCTTAACATATAGTGGCTCATAGGAATAGACTACGTGACAACCAGGAATAGTTTGGTGACCACCGGAGAGGCGGGTGACAGCCGGAATATAGACGGCATCCGGGAGCAGTATGGGTTGGTGCCCCAGCCTGTGTCTTCCGTGAGGAAGAAGCCCAACAAATCCACGGTGAGGCCTTTAAGGAGGGCCATTCAAGCAAGACGCAAGGGGAGCCTGCAGTACCACCACGGCCCAAGAAACCATCACGCCAGAATGAAATGTTTGGAGCGGGGGAGTCCTGTGCAACGCTCAGGTCCTAGACCTGGCGATACGGAGGAGGAGCCTGGCCAGGAGGCCATCCACAGAGCCTAGCCCTTCCAGGTGCCAGAGCCTCTCCTCTCCCTGCAGTCCCGGCAGAGTAGTTCCGGACAAGCGGATTGAGTGGCACTGTCTTGCCCTAAAAGGACTGACCGTGGGTAGCTACCTGGGACGTAAGTCGGGGCTTGATGAACCCTGGCTGGGTCACCTGGGTGAGGGTGTATGTTGCGAGACCCGACACACCTGTTGACCCCAGGCTACAACACTGATGATACGTCCCAGCCTCCCAGGTGCATCCATGTGATGTTTTTTTGTTATATGTATTCAAGGACTCACATGTGTGCAATGGATTTTGCTTTGTATGAATTGTATTGTGAATATGTTGGTTGAAAGTTGTTTCTATCTGCACGGACCCCCTACAGTAGCTCTGAGGACCCCTTAGGAGTCCCGGACCCCCTGTTGAAGACCCCTGGTATATAGTATATCTAAACGGACTGGGGAAGTTGTCTTACCTACGGACACTATAAATGGGACACTTCCGTTGCCCGCGGTTCTGTCTGCTCTGCAGTATACCAGGCCAACTTTATACATTTTAATAATGAGGCATTTCAAGTGATGTGGTGGAGGCAGGCATAAATATTCACAGTTGTAGTTTAAAAAATAGATAAAGTAAAAGGCTTGAGGCATAGGTTCTCAAAGTGGGGTCCGGGGACCCCCAGGGGGTCCCCAGCAAAATGCGTTAATATAACATCACAATAATTTCAACCACTTTTAAACTTTTATGCTTTGGCTATTCCAAAATAGCAGAACAAAATTTGTGCAAATCTTTGAATATATATATTTTTTTGCGAACATTTGCAACTCAGATCTTTGCTTCTGGTGGGGGGGCTGGAACAAAATATTTCGACATGGGGGTCCGCGGCCAAATACATATAATTTTGGGGGTCAGAGGGAGAGTTTTGGCTGGCAGCTGGAGAGTAGCGCTAGTACAGCTAAAGCAATTGGCACTGGGAAATCGTGAAAAAAAAGAAGGAAAAAAAGGCTCAAGGTGCACAGCTCAATAATGTCATGAAAGTGAGGAAATAGCCAGCACACATTGAATGTCCTTTTCACATGGTTTTATGTGCCTCTCACGGACAGAAACAACGGACGCGTTGCAACCAACCAGAGGTCTTGAGTTGAATAATTTATTAGAGATTGTTTTCAATTCAATTGTGTACCGCTGAGTGCCACTAGATGTCAGTAGATCCATGCATGCAGGAACATTGACGGTAAAAGCTCCTGGCTGCAACTGAGCCGCAATAGTGTATCAAGCAAGGCTGAAATAATAAGGACCACACACAATTGATTGATTGATTGATTGATTGATTGATTGATTGATTGATTGATTGATTGATTGATGATTAATTGATTGATTGATTGATTGATTGAATTAATACTTTATTAGCAGTAACAGTACAAGTACAAGTACAGTCAAAGGTTATGCTAAAAGGATAACACAAAAAGCCCCAGGGAGCTTGTTTCCATTGTGGTCCATTGTACTCAATTCATCAGTAATACTTGCTGTCAGTCAGAAACCTCTTATCTCCATATTCTAACTTGTTGTGTTTTTTTTGTAAATTAACCCCTACTTGATCACACTACAGTGTCACACCAAAGCATCAAAAGTAGCAGATCTACAAGCTCTAAACACGGCGCACAGCGACACGTTTCGAGCTTGTAGATCTGCTACTTTTGCTTCTGCTATTTATTAACTTGAATCCTGAAAAGTAACAGTTTTGGACGAGTGCCGTGCTATGAGCTTGTAGATCTGCTATTTCTTTGAAAAATCGTGACAATTTGTGCAAATCTTTAAATGTATATTTTTTAAACCGAACGTTTGTAAAATATGTTGTTCCAGGGACCCCCAGAAGCAAAGATTTGAGTTACAAATGCTCACTTTAAAAAATATATATATTCAAAGATTTGCACACATTTTCACAAATGTTCTAAAATAGCAGATCTACAAGCTCATAACGCGGCACTCGGTGCCGCGTTATGAGCTTGTAGATCTGCTATTTTTTAATAGCCAAAGAAATGTAAAATGACAGAGATGCGTCCCCGGATCCGTCGGATTACTTTCTGGTGGTGCAAGGTCAATTACTGTATGTTCTTATAGTGACATTATGTTAATTACTGCGTTCTTATAGTGACATTATTTTACTGTCCAGGTACATAACTGTATTTTTTAAGGCCATATTGTTAGCCTCATAGCACAATTACCCAAGTATTTTTTGGGGACAAATTGACATTTCTGCCTAACTCTACTCTCTTAACACTGCTGCTTCATTGTGCCTTATTGCCTATGTCCTCAGCCAATCAGAATGCTTGTTACATTCCAAAATGACTTGGAATGTACATTTTTTTGACACATTTTCAGTCAACTTTTTGACTTGGCAGAAATGATTTTTGAATGTAACAAGCATTCTGATAGGCTGAGAACATAGGCAATAAGGCAGGATGACTCAGCAGTGTTAGAAGAGTAGAGTTAGCCCGATACAAATAAAGGTAGATAATATATGATGATACACACAGCATCTTTTTTTACATCAACATCAACAGACAACATAACCATCAGCAACATGATGAGACACGTCCAGGGCAACAGCCTCCAACTCAAATGGAATGTTTTTTGTCAAAGAATTCCCATAGTGCAATTTTAGAACATTACTTATTTCAATGTTCGATATGAAAGTGAAAATTGACGCTGCTTGTTTATGTGGATACAAAAACGAATAGCCTAGTCCAAGTCAAAATAGAAAATATATATATATATATTTCTTTTCTTGTTGCTTATTTAGTAGCAAAACTCCTTCGGTGCATGTTTGTGTTTCCTCAGTCCTACGTTGGGATTTAGGACAGTGAAGACCGGATGACACACAGGAGGACACACAGATGAGCTATGGAGACTCACAGATTGATTGATTGATTGAATATTTTATTAGGCAAAAAAATGTAAAACAGCACAATTACATTTAAAATACTTTGTCTAACAGGTCCGTTCATGAAAGTCCTTGTGGTCTTGTTTCCAATGAGGGCCTTGGTATTCAATTCATAGACTATTATGTCAGAGCCATAACAGGGTCATTTTAACACATTGGGTGCCAGAGGTTTATTAAAATATTATACGTTGAGTGCCTGCATTTCTTCCATCCACTTGCGTTATACGTTTCGTGCTGTGAGAAGCCCCGACGCGGAAGTGCATGTAAACAAAGCGTGCGTGCGAGACGGCGGAGGGTCCCGACTAACGCCTGGAACAATAATATTTCCAACGCGACCCTCCATTGCAGCGTGATCGCCGATCGAAAACGGCTCGTTTCCACCACGTTAAAAAGAAATGGAGATATTAAGCTTTTAGTCAAGGAGATAACATTGAAAACGCCGACCGGAAGGATTTTTGACATGGAGCCTCATCCAGCCTCTTCTTCTCAGAAACTCCTTGGGTGATGTCAAAGTTTCGTTTTAGCGCCCCACGTGGGCCACTCGTATAAAAATAGAATTGGGTCAAAAACGGTCCGGACCGTTTTCGGCACTTCTCGTTTGGACCCTCAAAAACGGTCCGGACCGTTTTTGGCATTCAATGTGTTAAGAAGTAGTTGGGGAGGGGTTGTATCTGTCCATATATCAGCTGTACTGAGTGTCCGTTGACAGTCTGTCTCCTGTCTATTTGGATGTCTGCCTCAGGGCAGAATGACAGAAATGCCATGATAGATTATTGCGACAACATAAGACCAGAATGTCCAGTTGGGTTGCAAATTCCACCCACTGCTCAGGCACAGAAAATGACAGTAATGTCCCCAGGAAGTAACGTTGTTATTCTGTACAAAGGGGGGGGGGGACACGGATGGACGGACGGACGACAACAACGTAAGACCAGAATATCCAGTTGGGTTGCAAATTCCATCCACAACTCAGGCACATAAAATGACAGTAATTGACCCATTGTTATTCTGTAAGCAGTATGTTCATGTTGCAGACGCTTGAAGCAGAGCCACATGCTGTATAATGTGTTAGGATGATAACAATGCATCACCATTATAAGATGCTCATATGTTTAAGACTCAAGTGCAAAGTAACTACAGCTCTTTAAAGGAATACTTCACCCATTTTTGTTTCTATCATTATTACTCACCCCATGAAGCCTTGAATTCATGAAGGTTATTTTTGTCCGTCCGTCCGTGTGTACGTGTGTGTGTGTGTGTGTGTGTGTGTGTGTGTGTCCGTCTGTCACCAGCTAATCTCCGGCACCGTTGGCCCGGTCGCTCCGAAACTGTGCACACACACTCCCTGGATGCCAATACAGAACTTCTTTCACATGGGCCTGTTATAGCGCCACCAGGAGGCCGATTTGTGCAAAACCCATTTTTTTATATTACTCCTACAAATTTTATCCAAACGTCATGCAAATCAGTACACAGTATCACTATAGTCATGTGATCAACACGGATCTGTCCAATTTCCCATATTCTATCCTCATTGCCTAAGGTTGGCTTCCAAAGTTTGCAGGATTGGTCCGTTTTTAACAAAATGCCTCAAAGTATACACACAGCTTGCGATTTCCGTGAAATTTCACACGCACATTCCCACTAAGCCGAGGAAGAAATGCCACCCTTCTCACATTGGCCTGTTATAGCGCCACCAGCAGGTCTAATTTAGCAAAACACATTTTTGGAACAAAATGCCTCAAATCATGAATGCAGTGTCAATGCAAGAATAAATTATACGGTTGGCACCCTTTTCACATTGGCCTATTATAGCGCCACCAGGAGGCCAGAATAATGTACCTGACCTGGCGGAGACCTGTGCTCCGAGGAGCACTTTTTCAAGTTTTGTTTTTGTTTTAGTTTTCGTCGCATTCCTGAGCCAATAACCCAATATAGGCTGACGCTGCTATGGTAGGAGACCAATGCAAAACTATATGAAATAATAAAAATAAACTCCAAAACAACTCTCACTGTGTTATCAATCACTGAGAGGCTTACTGATTTCATTACTGCTAATGTTGGATTATTGTCTCAGGAATGCGACAAAAACAAATCTCCATGTATTCAAGGCTACATAGGTTGAGTAATTAATAGAAAACAAGTAATTTTGGGGTGATATTCTTAAACAACGCTAATGGAGTACATTTCTACTCCACAAAATAATACATGCTGAAGCAGAGTGGGAAAGGTTAAGACTTTGACAGGGGCCAGTTTGGAATTGCAGCCTCCTGAGGGTGTTTCTATAGGGCAGTTTTGAAAGTGAGTAGAGTTTAACACTCCTTCACTCCTTTTGGCAGGGCATTCCACATTCACATTTGATGATGTGAAAGGTTTGGACCGTCCTGTCAGTCTGACGATGATGCATGGCTCCTGCTTGGAGAGCAAAGGTTGACCTCTGAACCTTGAACCCAGTGAGTGCATTGTGAAGGCTTATGGTTGAGCAACAGAAGGGCCTACAGACATGTATGTGACCTGCTGATCTACAAACAACTTCACCTGCAGCTGCGCGGCGCACAGCTCGCCTGCTGTGCTCTCGGGCATTTGAGAATGTCTAGTAGCCATAACTCCACCGTCTGCAACCTAAGAGAAGACCAGTGGTGGAAAGTAACTAAGTACATTTACCAAAGTACTGTACTTAAGTACAATTTTGAGGCATTTTTTACTTTACTTGAGTATTTCCAATTTTCAATACTTTTACTTCTACTCCACTACATCTCAGAGGCAAATATTGTACTTTTACTACAATTATTCGAAAACTTTAGTTACTTTGTAGATTTTGATTATTATTATAAAACATGCATTAACCGCTTCAGCCCTATATATACATTTCGGCCATTTGAAAATAACCAATCTACAAGCTCACATTGCGACGCATTGTAAGCTTGTAGATCTGCTATTTTCAAAAGATTTTTATACATTTGAAAACTTGTGAAATGGGACATTCTGCATAATGAGTAGTTTTAAGTATATTTTCATACCAATACTATTGTACTTTTACTCAAGTAAATTTTGAATTCCAGACTTTTAATTGTAACAGAGTATTTCTACAATGCCGTATTGATACCTTTACTTAAGTAAAACATTTGAGTACTTTTTCCACCACTGGATAAAACACATGCACACGTACACAGGCATGAGTGCTGAGGAAGAATCGTGGTAGAATCATATTATATTGTTATTATGGATGTTTTTATCCAACCGTACCACCTTCCTGAGTGTTATTGTACTTCTCCCCATGATATCAGGTATATTACAGCCTGTAAATGTAAACAGCACGAGGTACAGTCCTATACATTTGGGCTGAAAGGATCAGAATGAGTATAAACCAGACTGCATGTTGGCTACGTGTTGGCTAGTGTTTTCTGTGGCACATGGTGGACTGTCAGACATCAGAGAACACAGCAGTGTCACAGCTCTTTATATCCCAAGCATCCTCCTGGGCTGACACGGTAGGGATAATGGAATCATGGATCTTGTTCGGATCCATTAGATTGGTTGTGTATTTATTTACAAGCAAATCATTTAGATGTCAGTGCTTGCTACCTGTCCTATAAATCTGTCTCCCTGCAGGTTGGCAAAGCCTCCTCAGTAGACTTCAGATGTGATTTGTTTATTAATGTTGATGTTTTACAGTCAAATTCATTGAAATAAACATGCATTTAAGAGCTACAATATATATACTACCCACGTGAAGAACATCTGTTCATATAACAACGTGCACAACCAATCTGGAAAACTACATTCTTCAATACTAATGAATAAAAAATAAAAATAAAGCTCAGATCAAATTAATATTGTATTGACTATTTTTTGCAGATAAAAAAAATTGTTTTCTGTGCATTGCAGCTGAAGATCAGAGTGGAATCATTCAGTTCCCTTATTTCTCCACATAGAAGGTGACAACTCTAGCTGGAGGGAAGAAGGGAGGGTAGAGAGACAGTGAGGGAGGGGGGAGGATGGGTAGAGAGAGAGAGAGAGAGAGAGAGAGAGAGAGAGAGAGAGAGAGAGAGAGAGAGAGAGAGGGGGCGATACTACATTCCTATAGCTGACAGAGAGAGAGAGAAAGAGAGAGAGAGAGAGAAGAGGAGGTATTTGCTATAAAATTACCTAGAGACCTAGTTGATCGATCCTAATTCCACATCCTTTTGAATAGTTTGGGAATGATCAATACACACGGATACAAACAAATCTAGTTTCCCAGTTTTACTCACAGCATCAGTGAATAATGCATGTCAAAATACACATTCATTTCTTACTGAGACCCTTTGTTTACATTTAGCTATCAGTAGAAAGGGGGGGGGGTCGATGGACATGAAATGAGAGTGAAAGGGAAATTGCATTATCCTCCAAAGGTGAGGAAACAGTTGACAAAAAAGGTTACACAATGTCTGTTGTATTGAAGTGGTTTGGATTTCTCATAAGTGATGCAGCATGGTAAAACAGTCTGCGGAATATGGCATCAGTGGGTGCAAACTGACTGATGACATATTCATATCCTTCTTAATGAAGAGAAAAGCTGGAAAGCTGGACATTAACATTGTCTTTCAGTTGACTGTAACAATCTCCTGCAATGTCCCACAACGAGGGAGAGAGCATTATCTCCCTCACCAGTCCACTTCTAGCCTTGTGAAGATAATGTTCACATTCATATTTTATTTGAATGCAAAAATGTATTCTAAACCAAGCCATGTTTGCACTGTCAATGTTTACATAAGGTAATTGTCATTTTTATTTTAAAGGAGAAGTTCATCCCAAAAATGACTTATTTTTTATCAATTACACATGCATGAAGCCTTGAATTCATGAAGATTTGATGACTGGCGGAGTCTCTGGTAGGAGACCCAATGAGTCTCTCCTACTGAGTCTCCTCTTCTCTTCACTCCTCCTGAGTCTGACCGATGACCCGGTCATCAAATTATTGGCCCCATGAATTCAAGGCTTCATGGGGTTTGTAATTGATAGAAAATAAGTCATGTTTTGGGTGAACTACTCCTTTAATAACTATATTCTATAGCTTAACTCAGTGATTCTCAGTTTCTTTTCCTCAGTGCTTTTCTAGGACCCCTAGTTTGACATGCATTATATTAGGCCACAGACCCCCATTTCATATGATTTTTATTCACCCGTATCATACGTTGTGTACTCTTCAGTGTTTATATAACTCTGAGAGTGTACATGCACATGGGACCCAGATTAACCATTAGGGGTCCATTGTGTTCCACTTGTACGCTCTCAGAGTTACAGACCCATAGGGGTCCATTTTGTTCCCAATTATCAATCATTTAACTGGGAATCCCCTGAAACCCCCTGAAGGACCCTTCTCATTGATCGTCGTTCAACTAAAGAACTCCCTGGTTTCTCCAGGTTTTAGTAATAATTACCAGGATACTCTTCAAACTGGCAGTATTATGTAATTGCAGTATATATCATGATAAATAGTGATATCGATCAATATGGGGAAAAATATATTGTGATATAATATTTTGCCATATCAGCCAGGAAATGCATACTGGAGCTGCTGGCTGAATTGATTCTGCTGATTGACCTGTCAATCTCAATGAATGTATCAGGGAAGACGGTCACTGAGTGTTCATAACATTGATGTCAACTGGAGATTCATTTCAATACAATTACTACAATACTATACCCCTTCATACCTCCCTAAACACACACACACACACACACACACACACACACACACACACACACACACACACACACACACACACACACACACACACACACACACACACACACACACACACACACACACACACACACACACACACACACAGTAACTAAAAACATGGAAGATGTTAGAGGGAGTAATAGCCATGGATACACGACGGTCGACTGTCACGACCGTCATGGATGAACTTCAACCTGGTGTTTGCACTTTCTCCATTTATGGCGTACATCTACATAAACGTTCATATTTTAAATATAAAGTGCTTATCCCATGGCCACGGATGTTAAATTTATGTAAGGGCTCTCAGAAGTACCCGTATCATCCCTATTGTTCAATAAAAAGCATTTTAATCTGATCGGTGGCCATTTTCTCCTTATGCTTTCAACTGTGTGACCCTATCGGTTGGTAGGTGTATTGCACTCTGATACATTATGAGAAAATGGACACTGATCGGATTAAAATGCTTTTTATTGAACAATACAGAATATACAGGTACCTTTGAGAGTCCCGTGCATAATTGTAACATCCGTGGCCATGGGGTAAGCACTTTATATTTGAAATCTGAACGTTTATATAGATGTACGGACGTAAATGGAGAAAGTGCAAACACCAGGTTGAAGTTGATCCATGACTGTAACAGGAGTTTTCATGTACCGCAGGGTAATACTGCAGTAGCAGTTAATAAATAGACGAACAAATGAATTAAAGGGATACTTCACTTTCACATAAAATAAACATTAAAAATATATATAAAAAAAAAATGAAAGAAGTTATGGCAAAATAAAGGCCCCCTCACACATTAGTAGGACACTCTAATGCGTGAGGGGGCCATGAATTTTCCATTACTTTTTTCATTTATTTTTAATATATTTTTTAAATGTTTCCCCGACCCTAAAGTGAAGTATCCCTTTAATATACTTTAACGTGCGGAATCCGAAACAGGCAGCGCTGTGTACTTTGTTACGATTACGGTGATTAGTAGCCTATTATTGACACCACCTGGGCGAGTGAGTCGTGTAACTTTCCTGACGTTAAGCTGTGTATGTGTTCAACAACACAGCCATGCAGCCTTCCAGTTTAAGTGCAGATTTCAGCTTGGGAAAAGCAGCCTCCAACGGGTTTGGGTACGTGGTTCATAGTCACCATTGCGTTATCATGGTATTCCTATTCTTGCTGTTATATTATTGCAAATGATTGTGTGTGTACACCCCTGCTTCTTCCCAATAAAGTGGAATCCTTTTGGGAGAAATTTGACAGACATGTTGGTGATGAGATAAAGCTCTGAACAAGGTTATTATAGGTTTATAGGTCTGGTATTTGTAGTGTACCCCCCATCCAGTCCGGAGGAAGAGAAAGAAAGAGAAAAACATATGACAAGACAAAGAAGACTAGACTAGGACAACAAGATTAGTATTATTATTATTATTATTTTTAATTATTTTTTCTTCTCTTGTACATATTTTTCACTCTTCATACCAGTAACCTGTAAGCTGATTATATGACGTTCTGTATAGTGGTGTGTATATCTGTCTCTTATATGTCATCATGATTTGTGTGCATGGGGATCTCATCTTAAACAATTAAGCTCAGTGCTTAATGAGTCTTCCAGTTTAGTAGACCTTGTATTGTGAATTTGTACTTCCATGTGATGTTCTCATGTCTTACTAAATAAAGTACATCAATCAATCAATCAATCAATCAATCAATCAATCAATCAATCAATCAATCAATCAATCAATCAATCAATCAATCAATCAATCAATCACTCAGCCACACTGTCAGTCAGTCATAACAGGAGGGAGTAGAAACTAAACACACACTATTATAGTTTAGCATTTGTAATTGGTTTTAATGTTTTATTTCGTTTAGAGTTTAGTTTTGATTGGTTTTGAAAGTAGATTTTCTAGTTGGCTTAGTTTTTGTTCCATGTTTAGTAGTTGTAGTGTTAGTTTTAGTTTAAAAATAAAAAACATGTATTTGTAATATGTTTTAGACAAGGGCAAGATTCAACAAGGTCAGAAAAATAGCAAAAGCAAAAGATCTACATGCTCACGTTACGAGCTTGTAGAACGGTTATATTTGACAAAGACTAAAACTAAGCACATTTTCTGGTTTTAGTTCTTCTTCTCTTCTCTTCACTCCACTAACAGTTACAACTACAACACGACTCCTCCCCTCCCCCTAAGGCTTTAGACTACATCTTATTGTATGTCACAAACAAACCAACCAACCAGAATCTCAACTGAGAATACAGGTTCTGTTTCAAGTTCTGCCTATAAAGAGGCTCATTGGTCCAGTTCAAACCCTGCACTGACACACAACAGACCTCTTAAACAGCAGCTACAGAACAACAACAGGTAAGCCCCGATATCCTTGGAACAACATATGTGGAGTGAATGTGGGAGACTTTAGTGTTTTTTTTCCTATGTCTGTCTTGTTCTTTATTTTCACTTTGTCTAGCACTTTGGTCGACCTTTGATCTTTATCAATGTGTTTTATATATGAGGTTTGAGTTGAGGTTATTAACTTGGGTAATATGCATCAGCATCTCAGGTATAAACAAATTGATGTATTGTTCCAATACTGTGCAATACATACTGAGACAGATATATGTTTTATTTTTATTGTTATATAATGATCCATAGGACATCTACACAAGTTGTATCCATACATGCCTATTTTAATGAGTTGCTTAGTCAGTAGTAAAAATAACATAACAGCTGATCGGTCAGTCAAATCAATACAAACTAAAGGACAGTAGGGGTTCTCAAACTTTTTCAAGTCAGGGACCCCTAAGTAACATTTATTTGGCCGTGGACCCCCATCTGAACATATTTCGTGCTAGAGACCCCTTATAAGATTTGTGTATACAAGTACATAAGTTGTACCAAAATGTCAGAATAGACTGGATAATGGCCATGCATTATAGAACACATTATGTAACAAACCATTTCTAATGTTCTACTCTCATAAATATGTTAAGTGATGCAGAGTATATATTATATAGAACTACAGTAATGTGTTAAAAATGATGTCCACACAAAGGGTTCAGAACTGTCTCCAGTCAACCACAAACTGTGTTTTACATCAGACATGGAGATGGAAATTCTATATACTCTACATTTATACTTTTTAAGTAATGCAATTCCCTCATCACGAGTGCAAAGAATGGAAACTGTGTGTTTGTGTGTGAAGAAGGTGAAAGTGTCAATGTTTCTTCCTCATTTGATTTCTAAAGAGGCTCTGTTGAAATATGAGGAACTATGGCAACAATGACTTCAGCTTTTTGCAGCTTGTCCTTGAGTCAAACAACATAATAAGGTTCCTCTTTGCTTGGCCACTGGTGATGAGCAGAGAGCATCTAGTGGTCAGTCTTCAGTGGTACTGAGACATAGAGACAAAGGTGAACTGGTGTGTTCAGTACATCCACCCCAAAGTGGATTCAGGTGCAGGTTTAAAACATATATTTATATATATTTATAACATATGAAAATGTTTTGTGCCAGCGACCCCCCCCCCCCCTCCTACAAGAGAAGATGTGTTTAAAAATTCTAAATGATTCAACGTTTTTCGAACACAAAAATAGCAGATGTACAAGCTTGCAGATCTGTGAGCTTGTAGATCTGAAGTCTTTTTTAATAGCCATCTCTAAAACCTAAAATGTATTTCTTGTCTATATTATCAACATTTTCAAATGTTTTGGTCAAATGATGCTGAAGCCACCTTAACACCCATTAAAACCGGGAAAGCATCTGTGTCATTTTAGATTTTAGGGCTGGCTATTCAAAAAATAGCAGATCTACAAGCTCAGATCTACGATCTAGGAGATCGTGTTTTTTCAATTACTTTTTTCATTTATTTTTAATAATTATTTTGGAAAAAGATAAACATTAAATACAATACAATAAAATAAAATAATCGACCTTAATCAATTTTTTTTTTAAGAAGTCATATTTTAATGCCCCCTCGTCATAGATACTTATACACATGATTTCACATCCTGAAATAAGGGTAGATGTTTAGATTGTACTTCTATCTCATGTTGCCTTATGTCAAGGATAACTTAAGTGAAACATGGCTTACCCCGTTCTCCCTATATATGGTTAAAGTGGTGTAACTGAACAGTATTGGACATAAAAGGTTTCCACCCGACAGTGACCATATATATAACAGACGTGCATGAGCTGTTAACAAATGATGAACACTCATTTATAGTCAGACATTCAGTGGAGACATTCACAGACCAACAGCTCAAGGCTATAAGGCACTGGACAACTCTCAGTGGCCACCACAGAGATTATTATCTGTTTACTCGCTTCACTAACATGTACCTGACCCCCCCCCTGAATACTGTACCAATTACCTGAATTTACACATGACATATGAATGTGTCTATTCCTTGTTCAAAGTGTGTGAGCTGTTGTAATTGCCTCAGCCAATACTTTGTTTTAAAGTGAGCTTTGCTTTTGAAAAGTGCAATAATTTGCATTAGTCATGTAAAACAGTCATTTTACATTTCCTTTCCCTCTCACTGATGATTGTATTGTGTATTATTGGTGCTTCTGTGCTCCCTGCTGTTCCTGTCCATGTCATTTGTAAAGTCCAGAGTGGAAGTCACAGTGATGGTTGCTACTGTCTCTGGGTGTCAGTCAGTCAGTCAGTCAGTCAGTCAGTCTTTGTGTCCAGGGGCCTGTTGGTGTGACAGGGTTATTTCAACAACTTTCTCCTCACCATGTTAATATGCCTTTGGCTGATACAACCTATAAAGTACTGTATCTCATTTATGGACTTACAAAAGACATTTGAACTTTCTTTACCATATATTTTAGTTTATTAGTTGTAGTGTTCTTTTTAGTTTTCTATCGCTTGTCAGGGGCGATTCAGAGATTCAGAAAGCACAGAAATGTTTTGAAAATAGCCCTACAAACTCACAATGCGTCGTAGCGGGTTTGTATATCAGTTTTATTTTTACAATATTTTGTAAGAACAATGTTGGATATTGACAAAGACTAAAACTAATTCTCTCTAGGATTTTTGTTTGTTTTAATTATTTTTGTAAACACCTGATTTTGAATTCCACAAGTACAATGTATTAAAGCAGTCTTTCACTTTTTAAAAAATTGTCATTTTATCGTCTACCCAAGCTTTTGGGAGCAACCCGGACAGTTTTGAAATTGCTTGATTAAGTATTTAGATATTTGATATTCATTTTATCAGACACCCCCCCCTCCTATACAAACCCATTGTAACTTCAAACTCCATTCTAACCATGTTAGATTCATCAGAAACACTCGTCCTTGGTTCTGTTGACTGACATTGTCCTTCTAATACGTGAGACCGTGTTTTTTCAATTACTTTTTTCATTTATTTTTAATAATTTTGGAAAAAGATAAACATTAAATACAATACAATAAAATAAAATAATAAATGAAAAAGGTAATAAAAAAACACAGGCCCCTCACGTATTAGGAGGGCAGGGTGAGTCACCAGAACCAAGGACGGGTGTTTTTGATGAATCTAACATGTTAAAAATGGAGTTTGAAGTTACAATGGGTTTTATAGGAAGGGGGCGTGTCTGATAAAAAAATAATATCTAAATACTGAATCAAGCAACTTAAAAAACGTCCGGGGGGATCACAAAAGCATGAGACGATAAAATGAAGTGAAGTGAAATATCTCTTTAATGTGTCAGTAACTTAAAGGACCCCAGCATGACAGTCTACAGCAACGTTTCCCAAACAGTGGGTCGGGACCCATTTGGGGGTCGCGGTCTATTTTCGTGGGTCTCTAGACTGAGTGAATATCCCTTAATTTTTTCCCCCTAAATTTTGTTAATTATATAATGTAATTATTATAATTTTAAAAGATTTTCTAAAGATTTCCACAAAAAGTCACACATTTTATTGAGTTGAAAAACACATTTTTCAAAAACTATTTCATTAATAAAATTAAACAATAATATCAAAGAATATCCCTAAATCAGAAAACGAATGTTTAAGAAAATAGCAGATCTGCAAGCTCGCAACGCGGTGCGAAGCGACACTTTGTGAGCTTTTAGATCTGATATTTTCGCTAGTTTGGGTCACAGTTAGACATCTGATTTCTCTGCACCACCAGTGGTGACATGCCTCAACCAGCTAGAGAATGTGTGTGTGTGTGTGTGTGTGTGTGTGTGTGTGTGTGTGTGTGTGTGTGTGTGTGTGTGTGTGTGTGTGTGTGTGTGTGTGTGTGTGTGTGTGTGTGTGTGTGTGTGTGTGTGTGTGTGTGTGTGTGTGTGTGTGTGAACTAGCATGTCACTCTATTTTGCTGGTGAGTCAGAAAACACTCATTTAACCCATTAAGACCTGAGGCCAATTCTACAACAAATGCCTTCTAAAACAGCAGTTCTCAGACTATTTTGTGCCAAGGACCCCCAACATAATATGTATTTGGCCACGGACCCCCCATATGAAAATGGTTTGTGCCAGCGACGCCCCCCCCCCCCCCACAAGTGAAGAGGTGTTTAAAAATTCTAAATGATTCAACGTTTTTCAAACACAAAAAAACACAAAAATAGCAGATTTAGATAAAATCTAAAATGTATTTCTTGTCTATATTATCAACACTTTCAAATGTTTTGGTCAAATGATACTGAAGCCACCTTAACACCCATTAAAACCAGGAAAGCATCTGGGTCATTTTAGATTTTAGGGCTGGCTATTAAAAAAATAGCAGATCTACAAGCTCAGATCTAGGAGCTTGTACATCTGCTATTTTTGAACATTTGAGAGATTTTGAAAGTTTTTTAACTGGTTCCTGGCACAAAACATTTTCATTATGGGGGTCCGTGACCATATAAATATATTTTTTTGTCGGTCCTTGGCACGAAAAGGTTTGAAAACCACTGATTTTAGAAGATATTTGTAGAATCAGCCTCAGGTCTAAATGGGTTAAGAGAAGTTCTCTCAGTTTTACCAGTTGCAAATATTAAACGGTTCAGAATAACAAACCTTATTTGGTTGGTTTTGTATTGTTTAAATCACCATTAAGAAGACTAGCATGAGGGTGAAATGTATGTTTGATAAGTGACTACATCATTTCTTAAAATTTAAACAATTTATAAAAACTTGAAAAACTCCTTGACTTAGAACAACTTACACATAACCTGGGGCAATTTGAGCCACAGGACCACTTTCTTTTTTTTAAGAAGTCATATTTTAATGGCCCCTTGTCATAGATGCTTACATATGATTTCACATCCTGAAATAAGGGTAGATGTTTAGATTTAACTGCTATCTCATGTTGCGTCAAGGACAACTTTAGTGAAACATGGCTTTCCCCGTTCTCCCTATATATGGTTAAAGTGCTGTAACTGAACAGTATTGGACATAAAAGGTTTCCACCCGACAGTGACTATATATATAACAGACGTGCATGAGCTGTTAACAAATGATGAACACTAATTTATAGTCAGACATATAGTGGAGACATTCACAGACCACAGCTCACTTCGCTAGCATGTACCTGACCCCCCCCCCCCCTGATATTTGATATACCAACTACGTATACCGATATTAGGGAGTAAAACATTCAGATATTTGATATACTGGTGTGTGTGTATGCCCGTCTGTCTGTCTCTCAGCCTGCCTGCCTGCCTGTCTGTCTGTCTGTCTCTCAGCCTGCCTGCCTGTCCGTTTCTCAGCCTGTCTCTCAGCCTGTCTCTCAGCCTGTCTCTCAGCCTGTCTGCCTGTCTGTCTGTCTGTCTGTCTGTCTGTCTGTCTGTCTGTCTGTCTGTCTGTCTGTCTGTCTGTCTGTCTGTCTGTCTGTCTGTCTGTCTGTCTGTCTGTCTGTCTGTCTGTCTGTCTGTCTGTCTGTCTGTCTGTCTGTCTGTCTGTCTGTCTCTCAGCCTGCCTGCCTGTCTGTCTGTCTGTCTGCGTGCGCGTCTGTCCAGGGGCCTGTTGATGTGACAGGGTTGTTTCAACATCTTTTTCCTCACCATGTTAAAATGCTTTTGGCTGATACAACCTACAACCTCTAGTACTGTATCTCATTAATGTACAGTACTTACAAAAGACATGTGAACTTTCTTTTTCAATTTATTTAGTTTTCATTAGTTGTAGTGTTCTTTTTAGTTTTCTATCGCTTGTCAGGGGCGATTCAGTGATTCTCCCTATGATTTTAGTTTTGTTTTAATTAGTTTTGTAAACACAAAATACAGTTTCAGCTCCAGTATATATGTTTTTGTAAAGCCACATTTTATTGTCATTTCAGTTAATTAAAATGTTTTTCCAATTCTAGTTTTCGTTTGTTTTGTTAGTTTTTAGTTAACTATAATAAACCTGATTTTGAATTCCACAAGTACAATGCATTATTCCACATCTTTTGAGTTACACACTCTGAACCTCTCTACACTCCACCAACAGTTACTACTACACCACGCCACCGGCTGTCTATAAAGAGGCTCCATTTGGTCCAGTTCAAACCTGCCAACCTGCGCTGATCCACGACTTCTTAGACAGCAGCTACAGAACAACAACAGGTAAGCCCTTGATGTTCTTGGAACAGAATATATGGTGTATCTCATTAATGGACAAAAGACATGTGAACTTTCTTTACCATTTTAAAAGGAGGATAGAATTTAGGTGTTGGGTTTCATCCCTTCTGATGAAAGAACAACTTTGAGGTTGTTATAGGTTGAGTTCAGTATTTAGATATTTGATATTCATTTTATCAGACACCCCCCCTCCTATACAAACCCATTGTAACTTCTAACCCATTGTTAGATTCATCAGAAACACTCGTCGTTGGTTCTAGTGACTGACATTGTCCTTCTAATACGTGAGGAGACCGTGTTTTTTCAATTACTTTTTTCATTTATTTTTAATAATTATTTTGGAAAAAGATAAACATTGAATACAATAAAATAAAATAAAATAATAAATGAAAAAAATAATCAAAAAACACGGCCCCCTCACGTATTAGGAGGGCAGGGTGAGTCACCAGAACCAAGGACGGGTGTTTTTGATTTATTGATTTTAGATTTTTGAGTTTGAAGTTACAATGGGTTTTATAGGAAGGGGGCGTGTCTGATAAAATTAATATCTAAATACTGAAAAAGCAACTTAAAAACCGTCCGGGGGGCTCAAAAAAGCCTGAGACGATAAAATGAAGTGAACTATCCCTTTAATGTGTCAGTAATGTGTTATCACATGCATTGCTGAGGTCCTACACCGGTGAGCCCCATCTGTGCAAGAAATTATTTTTCAAAGATAATTTCATGAATCAAATAAAACATAATAATCAAAGAATATCCCTAAATCTGAAAACAAATGTTTAAGAAGTAGTGAAAATAGCAGATCTGCAAGCTCACAACGCGGTGCGAAGCGACACCTTGTGAGCTTGTAGATCTGCTATTTTCACTAGTTTGGGTCCCGGGCAGACAGCTGATTTCTATGAACCACTGGTCTACAGCAGAGGTTCTCAAACCTTTTCATGTCAGGGACCCCCAAATTTATATCCATTTGGCCATGGACCCCCATTAAGCACTTTGAGATTTCTTGTAAATGTAAAGTGCGTTATAAATAAAATCCAATATCTGAACATATTTTGTGCCAGAGATCCCATACAAGATTTGTCTGGTCAGATTGTTTCAAACAGTTTTTGTTGTTGTTGTTGAATACTTTGAATACTTAAAGGGGAATTTCTGATTTTGTAGTTTGTTTTCCACTTAAAAAATACTGCAGGGGGAAAACATGGCATGTGTTAGAATGTAGGTGTGTGTCCATACTGACTGTCATGCTTGCACAGAAACAAAGGAAGCCAAAGTTCTGCTTGTGATGAGGCAGACTGTAGGGAAACAATACTGAGGCACTCCGTCTTCAGGAGAAAACATTTGATAATTTATTTTACAGATGAACAAGGCAACAGCTGACCGACACGTTTCGACACTTGGGTCTTCAACAGGGTCTAACAATCAGGTGATTAGTCACTCTTAAGTAAAGGCTGTGGGTGACAATCAAGTGATTCAGACCAACATCACACATTAGAGAATGCCTTAGCACAGCTGATGTCACCATATGCAGATCAATAATACACAATACATAATGCACACCATAAGTGTCAAAGCCAACACAAATAAAAAATGACCAATCATCACAATATCAGAGAATCAGATATAAGAACGGCAACAAGTCAACTTCATCATTTAGGCCTGGAAATGTAGCTTGTAGAGTGACAATCCAGAAAGTCTCCCTTTGGAACATTTTTTAAAAATGTATCACCACCTCTAATGTCATTAGAGATTACTTCTAAGACCAAAAACATTAGAGGTGGTGATATATTAAAAAAAACTGCTCCAAAGGGAGACTTTCTGGATTGTCACTCTATAAGCTACTACATGCAGGCCTTAATGATTAAGTTGACTTTTTGCCGTTCTTATATCTGATTTCTGAATGATATTGTGATGATTGTGCATTTTTTTGTCTCCCCAGTTAACTGTTTGTATTGGTGTTGGTTTTGTCACTTATGGTGTGCATTATTCATTATGCATTTATTGATCTGCATACGATGCAGTCAGCTGTGGATGCTAAGGCATCCTCTGATGTGTGATGTTGGTCAGAATCACTTAATTGCCACCCACAGCCTTTACTTAAGAGTGACTAATCACCTGATTGTTAGACCCTGTTGAAGACCCAAGTGTTGAAACGTGTCGGTCAGCTGTTGCCTTGCTCATCAGTAAAATAAATTATTACATGTTTTCGCATGAAGACGGAGTGCCTCAGTTTTCTTTCCCTACAGTATGCCTCACCACAAGCAGAACTCTGGGTTCCTTTGCTTCTATGTCTATACCTGTTCCACTGAAGAACACCTGTTTTGAGCCATTGTGATTGAACCCAGGCAGCGCTTCCTTTCTTTAGCTTGTATCATGCTTACACATTGGTATGTCCGTGGCTCTATGGACACACCTATGAACATCTAACACACTCATTAATGTGTTTGGGGCAGCTGTGTTGCTTACAGTCACGTTGGTTGATTAATTGGTTGATTAATTGATTGATTAATTTAATCTGTTATTAACATGTTTGTTAACAGTGCAGCAGTACAGTCAAATAAACTCTGCTGGATGACAGAAAAAGTTCCAATGGATTATAGAACCATGTGTGCCTCCAGTATGTCATCACCAAAATAAAGTCCTGCGTTTTGGTGACAGTTGGTAAAGAACTGTCATTCATCCAAATTAAAGGTCATTCAGCATAATTTGAGTAGGAAATAAATAATAAAACATACAGTGATTCGTATTTGGATAAATAGCTCAATTTAACCCAGAGTATTTGGTTCATTATGCCCCACAGTCAAATTGGCTAAAATAATACTTAATTATAATTGTTCACATTGTCTTATTCATTGGCAAATCACCAAAATGTATGGTATGTATTTTTAGACCTAAATTAATTAGCTTTCATATAGCAGTCATTATACCTGACAAACTGTTATTTTGACCGGCAAAAGGGCACAACATATTTTCAGATGGGGGTCTGCGGATAAATGACATGAAAACAGTTTGTTAGTATTATTAGTTACTTTGTGGACTTTCTGGCTGGGGGGGGGGGGGGGGGAGAGTGGTGACATGCCTCAACCAGCTGGAGAATGTGGGTCATCCATAACATTGAGGCAGGCAGTAATTACAACTGTTTGTGTGTGTGTGTGTGTGTGTGTGTGTGTGTGTGTGTGTGTGTGTGTGTGTGTGTGTGTGTGTGTGTGTGTGTGTGTGTGTGTGTGTGTGTGTGTGTGTGTGTGTGTGTGTGTGTGTGTGTGTGTGTGTGGTTTTACACTCATATTTTTATGGCCCCTTGTCATAGATACTTATACACATGATTTCACATCCTGAAATAAGGGTAGATGTTTAGATTGTTCTTCTCATGTTGCCTTACGTCAAGGACAACTTAAGTGAAACATGGCTTACCCCGTTCTCCCTATATATGGTTAAAGTGGTGTAACTGAACAGTATTGGACATAAAAGGTTTCCACCCGACAGTGACCATATATATAACAGACGTGCATGAGCTGTTAACAAATGATGAACACTCATTTATAGTCAGACAATCAGTGGAGACATTCACAGACAACAGCTCAAGGCTATAAGGCACTGGACAACTCTCAGTGGCCACCACAGAGATTATTATCTGTTTACTGGCTTCGCTAGCATGTACCTGACCCCCCCCCTCCCTAAATACTGTACCAATTACCTGAATTTACACATGACATATGAATGTGTCTATTCCTTGTTCAAAGTGTGTGAGCTGTTGTAATTGCCTCAGCCAATACTTTGTTTTAAAGTGAGCTTTGCTTTTAAAAAGTGCAGTAATTTGCATTAGTCATGTAAAACAGTCATTTTAAATTTCCTTTCCCTCTCTCACTGATGATTTTATGATAGTATTGTGTATTATTGGTGCTTCTGTGCTCCCTGCTGTTCCTGTCCATGTCATTTGTAAAGTCCAGAGTGGAAGTCACAGTGATGGTTGCTATTGTCTCTGGGTGTTACTTTGATCTAGATTAAAACATTCTGATATTTGATATACCAACTACAGTATACCGATATTAGGGAGTAAAACATTCAGCTGTCTGTCTGTCTGTCTGTCTGTCTGTCTGTCTGTCTGTCTGTCTGTCTGTCTGTCTGTCTGTCTGTCTGTCGCGTTGGTGTGACAGGGTTGTTTCAACAACTTTTTCCTCACCATGTTAAAATGCATTTGGCTGATACAACCTACAGTACTATATCTCATTAATGGACTTAAAAAAGACATGTGAACTTTCTTTACCATTTTATTTAATTTATTAGTCTTAGTGTTTTGTTTAGTTTTGTATCACTTGTCAGGGACGATTTAGTGATTCAGAAAGCTCAGAAAATTTTGGAAAATAGCCATAGAAACTCACAATGCGTCTTGATGTGACAAGTGAGCTTGTAGTGGGCTTGTATATCAGCTTTTTTTTTTTACAATATTTTGTAAGAACAATGTTGGATATTGACAAAGACTAAAAGTAATTCTATCTATGATTTTAGTTTGTTCTAATTAGTTTTGTAAACACCTGATTTGATATTGTATATATGTCACATACTGTGGATAATACAATGGCTTACCTAATAGGTTGATATATTTAATGTTGATTGATATATTTGATGATATTGTTGATATTGTTACTGTATTAAAGGGATATTTCACTTTAAAACAAAATTGATAATTTTATCGTCTACCCAAAACCTGGACAGTTTTTAAGTTGCTTGATTCAGTGTTTAGATATTTGATATTCATTGTATCAGACACACCCCCTTCCTATACAAACCCATTGTAACTTCAAACTCCATTTTAACCATGTTAGATTCATCAGAAACACCCGTCCTTGGTTCTGTTGACTGACATTGTCCTTCTAATAAGTGAGGAGACCGTGTTTTTTCAATCACTTTTTTCATTTATTTTTAATAATTATTTTGGAAAAAGATAAACATTAAATACAATAAAATAAAATAAAATAATACAAGTTACAATGGGTTTGTTAAAATTTGATAAAATTAATATCTAAATACTGAATCAAGCAACTTAAAAACCGTCCGAGGGGGCTCACAAAAGCCTGAGACGATAAAATGAAGTGAAGTGAAATATCCCTTTAATGTGTCAGTAATGTGTTATCACATGCATTGCTGAGGTCCTACACCGGTGAGCCCCATCTGTGCAAATTGAGAAAAGTGGATGAATTACAAAGTACAGAGCAGAACACATGAATGTACACGGGTTGACTGGAAACAAATCAGAAAATCAACAAATCTGTTATATATAAAAATAATAAAGTAGTAAAAGACGAGCAGCTGATCAGTCAGTCAAATCAATACAAACTAAAGGACCCCAGCATGGCAGTCTACAGCACTGTTTCCCAAACAGTGGGTCGGGACCCATGTGTGGGTCGCGGATCCATTTTCGTGGGTCTAGAGTGATTATCCCTTTATTTTTTAAATAAAACAATAATATCAAAGAATATCCCTAAATCAGAAAACGAATGTTTAAGAAAATAGCAGATCTGCAAGCTCGCAACGCGGTGCAAAGCGACACCTTGTGAGCTTGTAGATCTGCTATTTTCACTAGTTTAGGTTCCGGGCAGACATCTGATTTCTCTGAACCACTGGTCTACAGCAGAGGTTCTCAAACCTTTTCATGTCAGGGACCCCCAAATTAATATCTATTTGGCCATGGACCCCCATCTGAACATATTTTGTGCCAGAGATCCCATACAAGATTTTTGTGGCTACTGTAGATTGTTTAAAACATATTCAAAGGATTTCACAGTTTTTGTTGTTGTTGAAAATAGCAGAGCTACAAGCTCAGAACGCATCCCATCACAATGCGTCTTGAGCTTGTAGATCGGTTATTTTTAAATAGCCGATGCATAGAGTGTTAAAGTGGCTATAATGATATACTGCTTTATTCACTTATTTGGCTGGGCCTGGGACCCCTGGAACCCCCTCAAGGACTCCTGGGGGTCCCCGGACCCCACTTTCAGAACCACTGGTCTACTGTGCCGTGTACTGGTGTGTTGGGGGGCAGGTGCTCAAGCAAAAAAGAAATAGATGCATTAATTAATGAATAAATACTGTATTCCTACTCTGCTCATCCCACCAACATCCATTAGAACACACAGTGTGTTCATATTGTACCAACATGTCTGAATAGAGTTTTATTATAATCATACTGGCCATGCATTATAGAACATGACTCCACATACATTGTAACAAACCATTTCTAATGTTCTACTCTCATAAATATGATGCAGAGTATAAAGACAATGCCACAATTTCTTCATGTTAAAAAAAATGATGTCCACACAAAGGGCTCAGAACTGTCTCCAGTCAACCACAAACTGTGTTTTAAATCAGACATGGAGTTGGAAATCATTGTTGAAATATCAAAATTGGAGGACCTTCACTGACTTCAGCTTAATGTCACTAAAACAAGTGTGTGAAGAAAGTGTCATATTTCTGCCTAAACTTTTCAGAGACAAATATTGTTCTTTTGACTCGCCTGCATTTTTTAGGAAGGGAAAAAGTACATTATAAATTAACCACTTAGAGTACGGACACACCAAACTTTGTGTCTGCCTATGTGGCCGTTTTTTTGCAATGGTTTTCAATGGGAACGGAGCGCTTTCACACGGAAAGCCACGCAATGGCAACAAAGCGCTCCGTTCCCATTGAAAACCATTGCAAAAAGACGGCCTCATAGGCAGACACAAAGTTTGGTGTGTCCGTACCCTTAAGCCCTATATCAAATATAGTGAAAATAGCAGATCTACAAGCTCACAACGCATCACATTGTGACACGTTGTGAGCTTGTAGATTGGCTATTTTCAAATAGGCGATGTATAGGGTTAAGGCGGTTACACTGAGGGTTGGAGGGCAGGGGCTCAGGGCTCTCACCTTCCTTCTCTGCTCATTAACCACCACCATCCATTATAACACACTATGTTCATAAGTTGTACCAAAATGTCAGAATAGACTGGATACTGGCCATGCATTATAGAACACATTATGTAACAAACCATTTCTAATGTTCTACTCTCATAAATATGTTAAGTGATGCAGACTATAAAGAAAATACTGCAATTTCTTCATGTTAAAAATGATGTCCACACAAAGGGTTCAGAACTGTCTCCAGTCAACCGCAAACTGTGTTTTACATCAGACATGGAAATTCTACATAATCTACATTTATACTTTTTAAGTAATGCAATTCCCTCATCACAAGTGCAAAGAATGGAAACTGGGTGTTTGTGTGTGAAGAAGGTGAAAGTGTCAATGTTTCTTCCTCATTTGATTTCTTAAGAGGCTCTGTTGAAATGTGAGGAACTATGGCAACAATGGCTTCAGCTTTTGCAGCTTGTCTTTGAGTCAAACAACATAATAAGGTTCCTCTTTGCTTGGCCACTGGTGATGAGCACAGAGCATCTAGTGGTCAGTCTTCAGTGGTACTGACACAGAGAGACAAAGGTGAACTGGTGTGTTCAGTACATCCACCCCAAAGTGGGTTCAGGTGCAGGTTTAAAACATAACTATAATGTGTCACAGTCACAGCAGAGACACACTTTGAGCTTGTAGATCGGCTACTTTTGTTGTTTTTGTGTCACACTGTAAGACAAAGTAGGCTATTAACACGTTGCATTGTGATGCATTGTGAGCTTCTAGATCAGTTTTGAAACATAGCAGATGTACAAGCTTGCAGATCTGTGAGCTTGTAGATCTGATGTTTTTTGAATAGCCAACTCTAAAATCTAAAATGAATTTGTTGTCTATATTATCAACATTTTTGTCAAATGATACTGAAGCCACCTTAACACCGGGAAAGCGTCTGGGTCATTTTAGATTTTAGGGCTGGCTATTAAAAAAAATAGCAGATCTACAAGCTCAGATCTACGAGCTTGTACATCTGCTATATTTGAACATTTTTTAGATTTAGATTTAGATTTTTGAGAACCACTGATTTTAGAAGGCATTTGTAGAATCAGCTTCAGGTCTTAATGGGTTAAGAGAAGTTTTCCCAGTTTTCCCAATTGCAAAAATTAAAAGGTTCAGAATAACAAACCTTATTTGGTTGGTTTTGTATTGTTTAAATCACCATTAAGAAAATTAGCCAACGGGTGAAATGTATGTTTGATAAGTGACTACATCATTTCTTTAAGTTTAAACTTGAAAAAACCCTTGACTTGGATCAACTTACCCCTAACCTGGGGCAATTTGAGCCACAGGACTAATTTTTAGTTGTTTTAAGAAGTCATATTTTGATGGCCCCTTGTCATAGATGCTTACATATGATTTCACATCCTGAAATAAGGGTCAAGGACAACTTAAGTGAAACATGGCTTACCCCGTTCTCCCTATATATGGTTAAAGTGGTGTAACTGAACAGTATTGGACATAAAAGGTTTCCACCCGACAGTGACCATATATATAACAGACGTGCATGAGCTGTTAACAAATAATGAACACTAATTTATAGTCAGACATTCAGTGGAGACATTCACAGACCAACAGCTCAAGGCTATAAGGCACTGGACAACTCTCAGTGGCCACCACAGAGAATATTATCTGTTTACTCTCTTTGCTAGCATCATGTACCTGACCCCCCCCCTAAATACTGTACCAATTACCTGAATTTACACATGACATATGAATGTGTCTATTCCTTGTTCAAAGTGTGTGAGCTGTTGTAATTGCCTCAGCCAATACTTTGTTTTAAAGTGAGCTTTGCTTTTGAAAAGTGCAATAATTTGCATTAGTCATGTAAAACAGTCATTTTACATTTCCTTTCCCTCTCACTGATGATTGTATTGTGTATTATTGGTGCTTCTGTGCTCCCTGCTGTTCCTGTCCATGTCATTTGTAAAGTCCAGAGTGGAAGTCACAGTGATGGTTGCTACTGTCTCTGGGTGTCAGTCAGTCAGTCAGTCAGTCAGTCAGTCAGTCAGTCTTTGTGTCCAGGGGCCTGTTGGTGTGACAGGGTTATTTCAACAACCTTCTCCTCACCATGTTAATATGCCTTTGGCTGATACAACCTATAAAGTACTGTATCTCATTTATGGACTTACAAAAGACATTTGAACTTTCTTTACCATAGATTTTAGTTTATTAGTTGTAGTGTTCTTTTTAGTTTTGTATCGCTTGTCAGGGGCGATTCAGAGATTCAGAAAGCTCAGAAATGCTTTGAAAATAGCCATACAAACTCACAATGCGTCGTAGCGGGTTTGTATATCAGCTTTTTTTTAACAATATTTTGTAAGAACAATGTTGGATATTGACAAAGACTAAAACTAATTCTCTCTAGGATTTTTGTTTGTTTTAATTCTTTTTGTAAACACCTGATTTTGAATTCCACAAGTACAATGTATTAAAGCAGTCTTTCACTTTTTTTTAAATGGTCATTTTATCGTCTACCCAAGCTTTTGGGAGCAACCCGGACAGTTTGAAGTTGCTTGATTCAGTATTTAGATATTTGATATTCATTTTATCAGACACCCCCCCCCCTCCCATACAAACCCATTGTAACTTCAAACTCCATTCTAACCATGTTAGATTCATCAGAAACACTCGTCCTTGGTTCTAGTGACTGACATTGTCCTTCTAATAAGTGAGGAGACCGTGTTTTTTCAATTACTTTTTTCATTTATTTTTAATAATTTTGGAAAAAGATACAATAAAATAAAATAATAAATGAAAAAAGTAATCAAAAAACACAGGCCCCTCACGTATTAGGAGGGCAGGGTGAGTCACCAGAACCAAGGACGGGTGTTTTTGATGAATCTAACATGTTAAAAATGGAGTTTGAAGTTACAATGGGTTTTATAGGAAGCGGGCATGTCTGATAAAAAAATTATATCTAAATACTGAATCAAGCAACTTAAAGGGCAAGACCACTTTGGTAGAGGTTTGGGTTGTGTAGTTACCTTGCCATGATGTAACTCCAAAGGTGGGCAAGAAATACAAAATAATTGCTCCATTGATTAGAAATTGATAATTCAAAAACGAACGTAAACAAAGTTGATTCAGACAATATAGAACATCACCAAACCCAGTACTGTTTTTTTTTTAAATAAAAATGTCAACTTCCTGTTGATTTTGCCATTTTTAATAAGTAGAAAACCCGGACTGGATCGGCGGATCCGGATCCAGATCTTCAAATAGTAAAATCAACAGGAAGTTGACATTTGTATTAAAAAAACAAACAGTACTGGGTTTGGTGATGTTCTATATTGTCTGAATCAGCTATGTTTGGGTTCATTTATGTGCTAAAAGAGTGACTTTGAGAGCTGTTTTACCGTACAATGAGGAGCATATTTTGAATTATCAATTTCTAATCAATGGAGCAATTATTTTTGGGCGGTGAAACCGCCCCTATAAGTGAGATTTGGAAAAATGTACATTTTCCTGCGCTGTGATCTGGGCCCAGGAAATTTGTACAATTATCCTGCGCTGTAATTGGCCAATCAAAGTCTATTCAGGACTGTGATTGGCCAGTGTCACATGACACATGTGCATAGCCCTATATAAGCAACCATAACTTGAAAAAAACCAAAAGTTTGTTTTTTTCAAGTTATGGTTTCGTCCATCATAAAGAGTGTTTCAATAAATGTATTTATCTTTTGTACATGATTGGTTGACTCCATTCAGTATTGTGATTAGCTAGCAAGACACCGCCCACTTCACACAGGGTGTGATTTTTTATTTCTTGCCCACCTTTGGAGTTACATCATGGCAAGGTAACTACACAACCCAAACCTCTACTAAAGTGGTCTTACCCTTTAAAAACCGTCCGGGGGGATCACAAAAGCATGAGACGATAAAATGAAGTGAAGTGAAATATCTCTTTAATGTGTCAGTAACTTAAAGGACCCCAGCATGACAGTCTACAGCACCGTTTCCCAAACAGTGGGTCGGGACCCATTTGGGGGTCGCGGTCTATTTTCGTGGGTCTAGACTGAGTGAATATCCCTTCGTTTTTTCCCCCTAAATTTTGTCATTAATTATTATAATTTTAAAAGATTTTCTAAAGATTTCCACAAAAAGTCACACATTTTCATGAGTTGAAAAACACATTTTTTCAAAAACAATTTCATGAATAAAATAAAACAATAATATCAAAGAATATCCCTAAATCAGAAAACGAATGTTTAAGAAAATAGCAGATCTGCAAGCTCGCAACGCGGTGCGAAGCGACACCTTGTGAGCTTGTAGATCTAATATTTTCACTAGTTTGGGTCACAGGCAGACATCTGATTTCTCTGCACCACCAGTGGTGACATGCCTCAACCAGCTAGAGAATGTGTGTGTGTGTGTGTGTGTGTGTGTGTGTGTGTGTGTGTGTGTGTGTGTGTGTGTGTGTGTGTGTGTGTGTGTGTGTGTGTGTGTGTGTGTGTGTGTGTGTGTGTGTGTGTGTGAGGTTTTACACTCATGTAAGTCAGAAAACACTCATTTAACCCATTAAGACCTGAGGCCAATTCTACAACAAATGCCTTCTAAATCAGCAGTTCTCTGAATATTTTGTGCCAAGGACCCATAATATGTATTTGGCCACGGACCCCCATCTGAAAATGTTTTGTGCCAGAGACCCCCCCCCCCCTCCTACAAGAGAAGAAGTGTTTAAAAAAAAATAAAATTATTCAACGTTTTTCGAACACAAAAATAGCAGATGTACAAGCTTGCAGATCTGTGAGCTTGTAGATCTGATGTTTTTTTTAATAGCCATCTCTAAAACCTAAAATGTATTTCTTGTCTATATTATCAATTTTTTCAAATGTTTTGGTCAAATGATGCTGAAGCCACCTTAACACCCATTAAAACCGGGAAAGCATCTGTGTCATTTTAGATTTTAGGGCTGGCTATTCAAAAAATAGCAGATCTACAAGCTCAGATCTACGATCTTGTACATCTGCTATTTTTGAACATTTTTGAGAGATTTTGAAAGTGTTTTAACTGGTTCCTGGCACAAAACATTTTCATTATGGGGGTCCTCGACCATATAAATATATTAATTTGGGGGTCCTTGGCACAAAAAAGTTTGAGAACCACTGATTTTAGAAGGCATTTGTAGAATCAAAGGTTCAGAATAACAAACCTTATTTGGTTGGTTTTGTATTGTTTAAATCACCATTAAGAAGATTAGCAAAAGGGTGAAATGTATGTTTGATAAGTGACTACATCATTTCTTAACATTTAAACTTGAAAAACTCCTTGACTTAGAACGACTTACACCTAACCTGGGGCAATTTCAGCCACAGGACCACTTATTTTTTTTTAAGAAGTCATATTTTAATGGCCCCTTGTCATAGATGCTTACATATGATTTCACATCCTGAAATAAGGGTAGATGTTTAGATTGTACTTCTATCTCATGTCGCGTCAAGGACAACTTAAGTGAAACATGGCTTACCCCGTTCTCCCTATATATGGTTAAAGTGGTGTAACTGAACAGTATTGGACATTAAAGGTTTCCAACCGACAGTGACCATATATATAACAGACGTGCATGAGCTGTTAACAAATGATGAACACTAATTTATAGTCACACATTCAGTGGAGACATTCACAGACCACAGCTCGCTTCGCTAGCATGTACCTGACCCCCCCCCCCCTGATATTTGATATACCAACTACGTATACCGATATTAGGGAGTAAAACATTCAGATATTTGATATACTGGTGTGTGTGTGTGTGTGTGTGCCCGTCTGTCTGTCTCTCAGCCTGCCTGCCTGTCCGTCTCTCAGCCTGTCTCTCAGCCTGTCTCTCAGCCTGTCTCTCAGCCTGTCTCTCAGCCTGTCTGACTGTCTGTCTGCGTGCGTGCGTGCGTGCCTGTCTGTCTGCCTGTCTGTCTGCGTGCGTGTCTGTCCAGGGGCCTGTTGATGTGACAGAGTTGTTTCAACATCTTTTTCCTCACCATGTTAAAATGCTTTTGGCTGATACAACCTAAAGTACTGTATCGCATTAATGTACAGTACTTTACAAAAGACATGTGAACTTTCTTTTCCAATTTATTTAGTTTTCATTAGTTGTAGTGTTCTTTTTAGTTTTGTATCGCTTGTCAGGGGCGATTCAATGATTCTCCCTATGATTTTAGTTTTGTTTTAATTAGTTTTGTAAACACAAAATACAGTTTCAGCTCCAGTATATATATTTCTTTGTAAAGTCACATTTTATTGTCATTTCAGTTAATTAAAATGTTTTTCCAATTCTAGTTTTCGTTTGTTTTGTTAGTTTTTAGTTAACTATAATAAACCTGATTTGCACAAGTACAATGCATTATTCCACATCTTTTGAGTTACACACTCTGAACCTCTCTACACTCCACCAACAGTTACTACTACACCACGCCACCGGCTGTCTATAAAGAGGCTCCATTTGGTCCAGTTCAAACCTGCCAACCTGCGCTGATCCACGACTTCTTAGACAGCAGCTACAGAACAACAACAGGTAAGCCCTTGATGTTCTTGGAACAGAATATATGGTGTATCTCATTAATGGACAAAAGACATGTGAACTTTTTTTACCATTTTAAAAGGAGGATAGAATTTAGGTGATGGGTTTCATGCCTTCTGATGAAAGAACAACTTTGAGGTTGTTAGGTTGAGTTCAGTATTTAGATATTTGATATTCATTTTCAGATACAGATCAGATACACCCCCCCCCCTCCTATACAAACCCATTGTAACTTCAAACTCCATTCTAACCATGTTAAATTCATCAGAAACACCCGTCCTTGGTTCTAGTGACTGACATTGTCCTTCTAATATGTGAGGAGACCGTGTTTTTTCAATAACTTTTTTCATTTATTTTTAATAATTATTTTGGAAAAAGATAAACATTAAATACAATACAATAAAATTAAATAATAAATGAAAAAAATAATCAAAAAACACGGGCCCCTCACGTATTAGGAGGGCAGGGTGAGTCACCAGAACCAAGGACGGGTGTTTTTGATTTATTGATTTTTGATTTTTGAGTTTGAATTTACAATGGGTTTTATAGGAAGGGGGCGTGTCTGATAAAATTAATATCTAAATACAAAAAAAAACGTCCGGGGGGCTCAAAAAAGCCTGAGACGATAAAATGAAGTGAACTATTCCCTTTAATGTGTCAGTAATGTGTTATCACATGCATTGCTGAGGTCCTACACCGGTGAGCCCCATCTGTGCAAATTGAGAAAAGTGGATGAATTACAAAGTACAGAGCAGAACACATGAATGTACACGGGTTGACTGGAAACAAATCAGAAAATCAACAAATCAGTTATATATACAAATAATAAAGTAGTAAAAGACGAGCAGCTGATCAGTCAGTCAAATCATTACAAACTAAAGGACCCCAGCATGGCAGTCTACAGCACTGTTTCCCAAACAGTGGGTCGGGACCCATGTGTGGGTCGCGGATCCATTTTCGTGGGTCTAGAGTGATTATCCCTTTATTTTTTTCCCCTAAATCTTGTCATTAATTGTTATAATTTTTAAAGATTTTCTAAAGATTTCCACAAAAAGTCACACATTTTCATGAGTTGAAAACACATTCAAACATTTTTCAAAAATAATTTCATGAATGAAATAAAACAATAATATCAAAGAATATCCCTAAATCAGAAAACGAATGTTTAAGAAAATAGCAGATCTGCAAGCTCGCAACGCGGTGCAAAGCGACACCTTGTGAGCTTGTAGATCTGCTATTTTCACTAGTTTAGGTTCCGGGCAGACATCTGATTTCTCTGAACCACTGGTCTACAGCAGAGGTTCTCAAACCTTTTCATGTCAGGGACCCCCAAATTAATATCTATTTGGCCATGGACCCCCATCTGAACATATTTTGTGCCAGAGATCCCATACAAGATTTTTGTGGCTACTGTAGATTGTTTGAAAAATATTCAAAGGATTTCACAGTTTTTGTTGCTGTTGAAAATAGCAGAGCTACAAGCTCAGAACGCATCGCATCACAATGCGTCGTGAGCTTGTAGATCGGTTATTTTTAAATAGCCGATGCATAGAGTGTTAAAGTGGCTATAATGATATACTGCTTTATTCACTTATTTGGCTGGGCCTGGGACCCCTGGAACCCCCTCAAGGACTCCTGGGGGTCCCCGGACCCCACTTTCAGAACCACTGGTCTACTGTGCCGTGTACTGGTGTGTTGGGGGGCAGGTGCTCAAGCAAAAAAGAAATAGATGCATTAATTAATGAATAAATACTGTATTCCTACTCTGCTCATCCCACCAACATCCATTACAACACACAGTGTGTTCATATTGTACCAACATGTCTGAATAGAGTTTTATTATAATCATACTGGCCATGCATTATAGAACATGACTCCACATACATTGTAACAAACCATTTCTAATGTTCTACTCTCATAAATATGATGCAGAGTATAAAGACAATGCCACAATTTCTTCATGTTAAAAAAAATGATGTCCACACAAAGGGCTCAGAACTGTCTCCAGTCAACCACAAACTGTGTTTTACATCAGACATGGAGTTGGAAATCATTGTTGAAATATCAAAATTGGAGGACCTTCACTGACTTCAGCTTAATGTCACTAAAACAAGTGTGTGAAGAAAGTGTCAATGTTTCTGCCTAAACTTTTCAGAGACAAATATTGTTCTTTTGACTCGCCTGCATTTTTTAGGAAGGGAAAAAGTACATTATAAATTAACCACTTAGAGTACGGACACACCAAACTTTGTGTCTGCCTATGTGGCTGTTTTTTTGCAATGGTTTTCAATGGGAACGGAGCGCTTTCACACGGAAAGCCACGCAATGGCAACAAAGCGCTCCGTTCCCATTGAAAACCATTGCAAAAAGACGGCCTCATAGGCAGACACAAAGTTTGGTGTGTCCGTACCCTTAGAGCCGTTTCACACTCAGGTCCCGGGTGCGCACTCCAGACCACATGGCAGATGTTGTGGTAGTGTGAACGTAGCGAACCGTTCCCCGTAACGCATCACCGTACCGTACTCGAAACCACCTGGGGAGGTAGTCTCGGGTCCGATTGCTGCGGAGACGGGAACGGAACGCGGCAGTGTGAATCCATCCGTACCAAGAGAAGGAAGTGGACAGACTGGACTGCTAATCATATATCATTTTTATATTTGTTATAATGACGCATTATTTTAGCTGGGTTATACCTTCTCATAGTTCTACTTGAATGTTGACAAGAAATAATAATCCCGCTAGTGTTTGAGTAGCACGAGCCGTGAAAAATAATAAACAGAAAACACATGTGTGGCGAACGTATTTATAAGGATAAATACACCAAGGGTTAATCCGTGACGTCATACCAAGGATGCGTCCGTGACGCCAATATCATATTAACAGACAACGTTACATTTCGAGGTTTCAAAGACCAGTGCACACACTGCTTTGGTTGTGTATTGTTGATCTGTTGTTATTATAACTCAAGACATCGTCAGGAACACAGTCAAACTTTATTATTCACTCTAGAGTGACTTTTCTTCTGAGAATGACATTCTCTCTTCCAAAGCCCCATAGTCAACAGCGCCCCCATGAGGCACATATTTACCATTACTGCTAAATTAAATGGTCGAGTACGAAAGGATTTTGGCCAGTGTGAATGCTGACCAGCTGGGAGAAGCCAAGCGTACTCGGGAACGCTTCGATTCAAACGGATCCAGTCTGAAACCGCCCTTAAGCCCTATATCAAATATAGTGAAAATAGCAGATCTACAAGCTCACAACGTATCACATTGTGACACGTTGTGAGCTTGTAGATTGGCTATTTTCAAATAGGCGATGTATAGGGTTAAGGCGGTTACACTGAGGGTTGGAGGGCAGGGGCTCAGGGCTCTCACCAACACACATTATTCCTTCTCTGCTCATTAACCACCACCATCCATTATAACACACTATGTTCATAAGTTGTACCAAAATGTCAGAATAGACTGGATATTGGCCATGCATTATAGAACACATTATGTAACAAACCATTTCTAATGTTCTACTCTCATAAATATGTTAAGTGATGCAGAGTATAAAGAAAATGCTGCAATTTCTTCATGTTAAAAATGATGTCCACACAAAGGGTTCAGAACTGTCTCCAGTCAACCGCAAACTGTGTTTTACATCAGACATGGAAATTCTACATAATCTACATTTATACTTTTTAAGTAATGCAATTCCCTCATCACAAGTGCAAAGAATGGAAACTGTGTGTTTGTGTGTGAAGAAGGTGAAAGTGTCAATGTTTCTTCCTCATTTGATTTCTAAAGAGGCTGTGAGGAACTATGGCAACAATGGCTTCAGCTTTTTGCAGCTTGTCCTTGAGTCAAACAACATAATAAGGTTCCTCTTTGCTTGGCCACTGGTGATGAGCACAGAGCATCTAGTGGTCAGTCTTCAGTGGTACTGAGACACAGAGAAAAAGGTAAACTGGTGTGTTCAGTACATCCACCCCAAAGTGGGTTCAGGTGCAGGTTTAAAACATAACTATAATGTGTCACAGTCACAGCAGAGAGACACACTTTGAGCTTGTAGATCGGCTACTTTTGTTGTTTTTGTGTCACACTGTAAGACAAAGTAGGCTATTAACACGTTGCATTGTGATGCATTGTGAGCTTCTAGATCAGCTTTGAAACATAGCAGATGTACAAGCTTGCAGATCTGTGAGCTTGTAGATCTGATGTTTTTTGAATAGCCAACTCTAAAATCTAAAATGAATTTCTTGTCTATATTATCAACATTTTCAATTGTTTTTGTCAAATGGTACTGAAGCCACCTTAACACTGGGAAAGCATCTGGGTCATTTTAGATTTTAGGGCTGGCTATTCAAAAAATTGCAGATCTACAAGCTCAGATCTACGAGCTTGTACATCTGCTATATTTGAACATTTGTTTTTAGATTTTTGAGAACCACTGATTTTAGAAGGCATTTGTAGAATCAGCTTCAGGTCTTAATGGGTTAAGAGAAGTTTTCCCAGTTTTCCCAATTGCAAATATTAAAAGGTTCAGAATAACAAACCTTATTTGGTTGGTTTTGTATTGTTGTAAATCACCATTAAGAAAATTAGCCAACGGGTGAAATTTATGTTTGATAATTAAGTGACTACATCATTTCTTTAAGTTTAAACTTGAAAAAACCCTTGACTTGGATCAACTTACCCCTAACCTGGGGCAATTTGAGCCACAGGACTAATTTTTAGTTGTTTTAAGAAGTCATATTTTGATGGCCCCTTGTCATAGATGCTTACACATGATTTCACATCCAGAAATAAGGGTCAAGGATAACTTAAGTGAAACATGGCTTACCCCGTTCTCCCTATATATGGTTAAAGTGGTGTAACTGAACAGTATTGGACATAAAAGGTTTCCACCCGACAGTGACCATATATATAACAGACGTGCATGAGCTGTTAACAAATGATGAACACTAATTTATAGTCAGACATTCAGTGGAGACATTCACAGACCAACAGCTCCAGGCTATAAGGCACTGGACAACTCTCAGTGGCCACCACAGAGAATATTATCTGTTTACTCGCTTTGCTAGCATCATGTACCTGACCCCCCCCCCCCTAAATACTGTACCAATTACCTGAATTTACACATGACATATGAATGTGTCTATTCCTTGTTCAAAGTGTGTGAGCTGTTGTAATTGCCTCAGCCAATACTTTGTTTTAAAGTGAGCTTTGCTTTTGAAAAGTGAAATAATTTGCATTAGTCATGTAAAACAGTCATTTTACTTTTCCTTTCCCTCTCACTGATGATTGTATTGTGTATTATTGGTGCTTCTGTGCTCCCTGCTGTTCCTGTCCATGTCATTTGTAAAGTCCAGAGTGGAAGTCACAGTGATGGTTGCTACTGTCTCTGGGTGTCAGTCAGTCAGTCAGTCAGTCAGACAAACCCCAGAGTTGAGTGGGAGATCTCATTGTTGAGTTGGTGAGAATATTAATGAAGACACATCGACACCAAGAGCCATCAACAATTGGGCCGTCAACAGGGAGCTAATTGTCTTCCAAAATAGAGGTGTGAACATCAGAACTGTTGATATGCTAACTGGGTTCCAGGCCTATAACTTTTTAACATCTATCCCGTAGTTATAAAATATAGTGTAAACACATCTTCAAATGGAATTAAGAAATAGTGGAAATAGTTTTCTGATTCTGAGCCTATCGGTACATAACTCGGACGGCGCTGAGTCGACTAGCAGACCATCGGCCGGTCGTCGCAGGCACTCGCGCCTTGAGGCGCTCGGGCGCGACTCCTTGGCCTCAAGGTCTGCTGAGTCGGCGCGCCTCCGTCATGGTCCAAAACTATACTTTATTTTAAATAGAACTCACAAAGCCTTAATAACATAAATAGTTTATGTAAGTTTAATTAATTGCAAAACATGACACCTCTTACTCAAAACAGATGGCGAATGCATCTTCTCTTTATAGGGCCTACACAGGTAGTACCACAAACTACCTGAGAGACCTCTATGAATTGAATCTCATAGTCAGCAGTCAGTCAGTCAGTCAGTCAGTCAGTCAGTCAGTCAGTCAGTCAGTCAGTCTTTGTGTCCAGGGGCCTGTTGGTGTGACAGGGTTATTTCAACAACTTTCTCCTCACCATGTTAATATGCCTTTGGCTGATACAACCTATAAAGTACTGTATCTCATTTATGGACTTACAAAAGACATTTGAACTTTCTTTACCATATATTTTAGTTTATTAGTTGTAGTGTTCTTTTTAGTTTTGTATCGCTTGTCAAGGGCGATTCAGAAAGCACAGAAATGTTTTGAAAATAGCCCTACAAACTCACAATGCGTCGTAGCGGGTTTGTATATCAGCTTTTTTTTAACAATATTCTGTAAGAACAATGCTGGATATTGACAAAGACTAAAACTCATTCTCTCTAGGATTTTTGTTTGTTTTAATTATTTTTGTAAACACCTGATTTTGAATTCCACAAGTACAATGTATTAAAGCAGTCTTTCACTTTTTAAAAAATGGTCATTTTATCGTCTACCCAAGCTTTTGGGAGCAACCCGGACAGTTTTGAAGTTGCTTGATTCAGTATTTAGCTATTTGATATTCATTTTATCAGACACCCCCCCCCTCCTATACAAACCCATTGTAACTTCAAACTCCATTCTAACCATGTTAGATTCATCAGAAACACTCGTCCTTGGTTCAAGTGACTGACATTGTCCTTCTAATACGTGAGGAGACCGTGTTTTTTCAATTACTTTTTTCATTTATTTTCAATAATTTTGGAAAAATATAAACATTAAATACAATACAATAAAATAAAATAATAAATGAAAAAAGTAATCAAAAAACACAGGCCCTTCACGTATTAGGAGGGCAGGTTGAGTCACCAGAACCAAGGACGGGTGTTTTTGATGAATCTCACATGTTAAAAATGGAGTTTGAAGTTACAATGGGTTTTATAGGAAGGGGGCGTGTCTGATAAAAAAATAATATCTAAATACTGAATCAAGCAACTTAAAAACCGTCCGGGGGAGGATCACAAAAGCATGAGACGATAAAATGAAGTGAAGTGAAATATCCCTTTCATGTGTCAGTAACTTAAAGCAGTGGTTTTCAACCAGTGGTCCGGGGACCACCAGTGGTCCTTGGGGGGGTACCAGGGGGTCCCCAGCTAAATGAGTTAACATAGCGTCACAATCATTTTTAACCACTTAGCTTTGGCTATTCAAAAATAGCAGATATACAAGCTCATAGCGCGGCACCGAATGCCGCGCTATGAGCTTGTAGATCTGTTATTTTTGAAAAACCTTGAAAAAGTGTACATATCTTTGAATATTTGTATTTTTTTAAAGCGAGAATTAACTGATATCTTTGCTTCTGGCAGTCCCTGGCACAAAACATTTTCCAATGGGGGTCCGCAGCCAAATGTATATCAATTTAGGGGTCCTTGGCATGAAAAAGGTTGAAAACCACTGACTTAAAGGACCCCAGCATGACAGTCTACAGCACCGTTTCCCAAACAGTGGGTCGGGACCCATTTGGGGGTCGCGGTCTATTTTCGTGGGTCTCGACTGAGTGAATATCCCTTTATTTTTCCCCCCTAAATTTTGTCATTAGTTATTATAATTTTCTAAAGATTTCCACAAAAAGTCACACATTTTCATGAGTTGAAAAACACATTTTTCAAAAACTATTTAATTAATAAAATAAAACAATAATATCAAAGAATATCCCTAAATCAGAAAACGAATGTTTAAGAAAATAGCAGATCTGCAAGCTCGCAACGCGGTGCGAAGCGACACCTTGTGAGCTTGTAGATCTGATATTTTCACTATAGTTTGGGTCCCAGGCAGACATCTGATTTCTCTGAACCACCAGTGGTGACATGCCTCAACCAGCTAGAGAATGTGTGTGTGTGTGTGTGTGTGTGTGTGTGTGTGTGTGTGTGTGTGTGTGTGTGTGTGTGTGTGTGTGTGTGTGGGTGTGGGTGGGTGTGTGGGTGGGTGGGTGGGTGTGGGTGGGGGTGTGTGTACTAGCATGTCACTCTATTTTGCTGGTGAGTCAGAAAACACTCATTTAACCCATTAAGACCTGAGGCCAATTCTACAAATGCCTTCTAAATCAGCAGTTCTCAGACTATTTTGTGCCAAGGACCCATAATATGTATTTGGCCACGGACCCCCATCTGAAAATGTTTTGTGTCAGCGACCCCCCCCCCCACAAGTGAAGAGGTGTTTAAAAATTCTAAATGATTCAACGTTTTTCGAACACAAAAATAGCAGATGTACAAGCTTGCAGATCTGTGACCTTGTAGATCTGATGTTTTTTTTAATAGCCATCTCTAAAATGTATTTCTTGTCTATATTATCAACATTTTCAAATGTTTTGGTCAAATGATACTGAAGCCACCTTAACACCCATTAAAACCGGGAAAGCATCTGTGTCATTTTAGATTTTAGGGCTGGCTATTCAAAAAATAGCAGATCTACAAGCCAGATCTACGATCTTGTACATCTGCTATTTTTGAACATTTTTGAGAGATTTTGAAAGTGTTTTAACTGGTTCCTGGCACAAAACAATTTCATTATGGGGGTCCTCGACCATATATATATATTAATTTGGGGGTCCTTGGCACGAAAAAGTTTGAGAACCACTGATTTTAGAAGACATTTGTAGAATGCCTCAGGTCTTAATGGGTTAAGAGAAGTTCTCCAGTTTTCCCAGTTGCAAATATTAAAAGGTTCAGAATAACAAACCTTATTTGGTTGGTTTTGTATTGTTTAAATCACCATTAAGAAGATTAGCAAAAGGGTGAAATGTATGTTTGATAAGTGACTACATCATTTCTTAAAATGTAAACTTGAAAAACTCCTTGACTTAGAACGACTTACACCTAACCTGGGGCAATTTGAGCCACAGGACCACTTTTTTTTTTTTAAGAAGTCATATTTTAATGGCCCCTTGTCATAGATGCTTACATGATTTCACATCCTGAAATAAGGGTAGATGTTTAGATTGTACTTCTATTTCATGTTGCCTTACGTCAAGGACAACTTAAGTGAAACATGGCTTACCCCGTTCTCCCTATATATGGTTAAAGTGGTGTAACTGAACAGTATTGGACATAAAAGGTTTCCACCCGACAGTGACCATATATATAACAGACGTGCATGAGCTGTTAACAAATGATGAACACTAATTTATAGTCACACATTCAGTGGAGACGTTCACAGACAACAGCTCAAGGCTATAAGGCACTGGACAACTCTCAGTGGCCACCACTGAGATTATTATCTGTTTACTGGCTTCGCTAGCATGTACCTGACCCCCCCTCCCTAAATACTGTACCAATTACCTAAATTTACACATGACATATGAATGTGTCTATTCCTTGTTCAAAGTGTGTGAGCTGTTGTAATTGCCTCAGCCAATACTTTGTTTTAAAGTGAGCTTTGCTTTTAAAAAGTGCAGTAATTTGCATTAGTCATGTAAAACAGTCATTTTAAATTTACTTTCCCTCTCACTGATGATTTTATGATAGTATTGTGTATCATTGGTGCTTCTGTGCTCCCTGCTGTTCCTGTCCATGTCATTTGTAAAGTCCAGAGTGGAAGTCACAGTGATGGTTGCTATTGTCTCTGGGTGTTACTTTGATCTAGATTAAAACATTCTGATATTTGATATACCAACTACAGTATACCGATATTAGGGAGTAAAACATTCAGCTGTCTGTCTGTCTGTCTGTCTGTCTGTCGCGTGCGTGCGTGCGTGCGTGCGTGCGTGCGTGCGTGCGTGCGTGCGTGCGTGCGTGCGTGCGTGCGTGCGTGCGTGCGTGACAGGGGCTTGTTGGTGTGACAGGGTTGTTTCAACAACTTTTTCCTCACCATGTTAAAATGCATTTGGCTGATACAACCTACAGTACTATATCTCATTAATGGACTTAAAAAAGACATGTGAACTTTCTTTACCATTTTATTTAATTTATTAGTCTTAGTGTTTTGTTTAGTTTTGTATCACTTGTCAGGGGCGATTTAGTGATTCAGAAAGCTCAGAAAATGTTGGCCATAGAAACTCACAATGCGTCTTGATGTGACAAGTGAGCTTGTAGTGGGCTTGTATATCAGCTTTTTCTTTTTACAATATTTTGTAAGAACAATGTTGGATATTGACAAAGACTAAAAGTAATTCTCTCTATGATTTTAGTTTGTTTTAATTAGTTTTGTAAACACCTGATTTGATATTGTATATATGTCACATACTGTGGATAATACAATGGCTTACCTAATAGGTTGATATATTTAATGTTGATTGATATATTTGATGATATTGTTGATATTTTTACTGTATTAAAGGGATATTTCACTTTAAAACAAAATTGATAATTTTATCGTCTACCCAAAACCTGGACAGTTTTTAAGTTGCTTGATTCAGTATTTAGATATTTGATATTCATTGTATCAGACACACCCCCTTCCTATACAAACCCATTGTAACTTCAAACTCCATTTTAACCATGTTAGATTCATCAGAAACAACGTCCTTGGTTCTGTTGACTGACATTGTCCTTCTAATAAGTGAGGAGACCGTGTTTTTTCAATCACTTTTTTCATTTATTTTTAATAATTATTTTGGAAAAAGATAAACATTAAATACAATAAAATAAAATAAAATAATACAAGTTACAATGGGTTTGTATAGGAAGGGGGCGTGTCTGATAAAATTAATATCTAAATACTGAATCAAGCAACTTAAAAACCGTCCGAGGGGGCTCACAAAAGCCTGAGACGATAAAATGAAGTGAAGTGAAATATCCCTTTAATGTGTCAGTAATGTGTTATCACATGCATTGCTGAGGTCCTACACCGGTGAGCCCCATCTGTGCAAATTGAGAAAAGTGGATGAATTAAAAAAGTACAGAGCAGAACACATGAATGTACACGGGTTGACTGGAAACAAATCAGAAAATCAACAAATCTGTTATATATAAAAATAATAAAGTAGTAAAAGACGAGCAGCTGATCAGTCAGTCAAATCAATACAAACTAAAGGACCCCAGCATGGCAGTCTACAGCACTGTTTCCCAAACAGTGGGTCGGGACCCATGTGTGGGTCGCGGATCCATTTTCGTGGGTCTAGAGTGATTATCCCTTTATTTTTTAAATAAAACAATAATATCAAAGAATATCCCTAAATCAGAAAACGAATGTTTAAGAAAATAGCAGATCTGCAAGCTCGCAACGCGGTGCAAAGCGACACCTTGTGAGCTTGTAGATCTGCTATTTTCACTAGTTTAGGTTCCGGGCAGACCAGTGGTTCAGATTTCTCTGAACCACTGGTCTACAGCAGAGGTTCTCAAACCTTTTCATGTCAGGGACCCCCAAATTAATATCTATTTGGCCATGGACCCCCATCTGAACATATTTTGTGCCAGAGATCCCATACAAGATTTTTGTGGCTACTGTAGATTGTTTGAAAAATATTCAAAGGATTTCACAGTTTTTGTTGCTGTTGAAAATAGCAGAGCTACAAGCTCAGAACGCATCGCATCACAATGCGTCGTGAGCTTGTAGATCGGTTATTTTTAAATAGCCGATGCATAGAGTGTTAAAGTGGCTATAATGATATACTGCTTTATTCACTTATTTGGCTGGGCCTGGGACCCCTGGAACCCCCTCAAGGACTCCTGGGGGTCCCCGGACCCCACTTTCAGAACCACTGGTCTACTGTGCCGTGTACTGGTGTGTTGGGGGGCAGGTGCTCAAGCAAAAAAGAAATAGATGCATTAATTAATGAATAAATACTGTATTCCTACTCTGCTCATCCCACCAACATCCATTAGAACACACAGTGTGTTCATATTGTACCAACATGTCTGAATAGAGTTTTATTATAATCATACTGGCCATGCATTATAGAACATGACTCCACATACATTGTAACAAACCATTTCTAATGTTCTACTCTCATAAATATGATGCAGAGTATAAAGACAATGCCACAATTTCTTCATGTTAAAAAAAATGATGTCCACACAAAGGGCTCAGAACTGTCTCCAGTCAACCACAAACTGTGTTTTACATCAGACATGGAGTTGGAAATCATTGTTGAAATATCAAAATTGGAGGACCTTCACTGACTTCAGCTTAATGTCACTAAAACAAGTGTGTGAAGAAAGTGTCATATTTCTGCCTAAACTTTTCAGAGACAAATATTGTTCTTTTGACTCCCCTGCATTTTTTAGGAAGGGAAAAAGTACATTATAAATTAACCACTTAGAGTACGGACACACCAAACTTTGTGTCTGCCTATGTGGCCGTTTTTTTGCAATGGTTTTCAATGGGAACGGAGCGCTTTCACACGGAAAGCCACGCAATGGCAACAAAGCGCTCCGTTCCCATTGAAAACCATTGCAAAAAGACGGCCTCATAGGCAGACACAAAGTTTGGTGTGTCCGTACCCTTAAAGGGATACTTCACTTTAGGGCCGGGGACACATTTAAAAAAAATATTAAAAATAAATGAAAAAAGTTATGGAAAATTCATGGCCCCCTCACGCATTAGAGTGTCCTACTAATGTGTGAGGGGGCCATGAATTTTCCATAACTTTTTTCATTTATTTTTAATATATTTTTTAAATGTGTCCCCGGCCCGAGAGTGAAGTATCCCTTTAAGCCCTATATCAAATATAGTGAAAATAGCAGATCTACAAGCTCACCACGCATCACATTGTGACACGTTGTGAGCTTGTAGATTGGCTATTTTCAAATAGGCGATGTATAGGGTTAAGGTGGTTACACTGAGGGTTGGAGGGCAGGGGCTCAGGGCTCTCACCAACACACATTATTCCTTCTCTGCTCATTAACCACCACCATCCATTATAACACACTATGTTCATAAGTTGTACCAAAATGTCAGAATAGACTGGATACTGGCCATGCATTATAGAACACATTATGTAACAAACCATTTCTAATGTTCTACTCTCATAAATATGTTAAGTGATGCAGACTATAAAGAAAATACTGCAATTTCTTCATGTTAAAAATGATGTCCACACAAAGGGTTCAGAACTGTCTCCAGTCAACCGCAAACTGTGTTTTACATCAGACATGGAAATTCTACATAATCTACATTTATACTTTTTAAGTAATGCAATTCCCTCATCACAAGTGCAAAGAATGGAAACTGTGTGTTTGTGTGTGAAGAAGGTGAAAGTGTCAATGTTTCTTCCTCATTTGATTTCTTAAGAGGCTCTGTTGAAATGTGAGGAACTATGGCAACAATGGCTTCAGCTTTTTGCAGCTTGTCTTTGAGTCAAACAACATAATAAGGTTCCTCTTTGCTTGGCCACTGGTGATGAGCAGAGAGCATCTAGTGGTCAGTCTTCAGTGGTACTGAGACAGAGAGACAAAGGTGAACTGGTGTGTTCAGTACATCCACCCCAAAGTGGGTTCAGGTGCAGGTTTAAAACATAACTATAATGTGTCACAGTCACAGCAGAGACACACTTTGAGCTTGTAGATCGGCTACTTTTGTTGTTTTTGTGTCACACTGTAAGACAAAGTAGGCTATTAACACGTTGCATTGTGATGCATTGTGAGCTTCTAGATCAGTTTTGAAACATAGCAGATGTACAAGCTTGCAGATCTGTGAGCTTGTAGATCTGATGTTTTTTGAATAGCCAACTCTAAAATCTAAAATGAATTTGTTGTCTATATTATCAACATTTTTTGTCAAATGATACTGAAGCCACCTTAACACCTGGAAAGCGTCTGGGTAATTTTAGATTTTAGGGCTGGTTATTCAAAAAAATAGCAGATCTACGAGCTTGTACATCTGCTATATTTGAACATTTTTTTTATTTAGATTTAGATTTTTGAGAACCACTGATTTTAGAAGGCATTTGTAGAATCAGCTTCAGGTCTTAACACATTGACTGCCAATCACGTAGATCTACGCGAACCGCTTAAAAGCCGCCACGTGCCAATCGCGTAGATCTACGTGAAGTGAAAAAAAAAAAAAAAAAAAACCCAAAGACCAAGGAGATATGATTAGTTGAAGATCTAAACTCCTATCCACTTCCTTGTTAACTTAAAACTTAAAAATGCTGTATTTCGGCTCCTGAGTACTTTTTTTTTTCCAATGAAAAACTCTGGCACTGGCTAAAAAAATATGAAATAATTCTGGCAGTCAATGTTGGGTTAAGAGAAGTTTTCCCAGTTTTCCCAATTGCAAATATTAAAAGGTTCAGAATAACAAACCTTATTTGGTTGGTTTTGTATTGTTTAAATCACCATTAAGAAAATTAGCCAACGGGTGAAATGTATGTTTGATAAGTGACTACATCATTTCTTTAAGTTTAAACTTGAAAAAACCCTTGACTTGGATCAACTTACCCCTAACCTGGGGCAATTTGAGCCACAGGACTAATTTTTAGTTGTTTTAAGAAGTCATATTTTGATGGCCCCTTGTCATAGATGCTTACATATGATTTCACATCCTGAAATAAGGGTCAAGGACAACTTAAGTGAAACATGGCTTACCCCGTTCTCCCTATATATGGTTAAAGTGGTGTAACTGAACAGTATTGGACATAAAAGGTTTCCACCCGACAGTGACCATATATATAACAGACGTGCATGAGCTGTTAACAAATGATGAACACTAATTTATAATCAGACATTCAGTGGAGACATTCACAGACCAACAGCTCCAGGCTATAAGGCACTGGACAACTCTCAGTGGCCACCACAGAGAATATTATCTGTTTACTCTCTTTGCTAGCATCATGTACCTGACCCCCCCCCTAAATACTGTACCAATGTCAGTTTACACATGACATATGAATGTGTCTATTCCTTGTTCAAAGTGTGTGAGCTGTTGTAATTGCCTCAGCCAATACTTTGTTTTAAAGTGAGCTTTGCTTTTGAAAAGTGCAATAATTTGCATTAGTCATGTAAAACAGTCATTTTACTTTTCCTTTCCCTCTCACTGATGATTGTATTGTGTATTATTGGTGCTTCTGTGCTCCCTGCTGTTCCTGTCCATGTCATTTGTAAAGTCCAGAGTGGAAGTCACAGTGATGGTTGCTACTGTCTCTGGGTGTCAGTCAGTCAGTCAGTCAGTCAATCAGTCAGTCAGTCAGTCAGTCAGTCAGTCAGTCAGTCAGTCAGTCAGTCAGTCAGTCAGTCAGTCAGTCAGTCAGCAGTCAGTCAGTCAGTCAGTCAGTCAGTCAGTCAGTCAGTCAGTCAGTCATTGTGTCCAGGGGCCTGTTGGTGTGACAGGGTTATTTCAACAACTTTCTCCTCACCATGTTAATATGCCTTTGGCTGATACAACCTATAAAGTACTGTATCTCATTTATGGACTTACAAAAGACATTTGAACTTTCTTTACCATATATTTTAGTTTATTAGTTGTAGTGTTCTTTTTAGTTTTGTATCGCTTGTCAGGGGCGATTCAGAGATTCAGAAAGCACAGAAATGTTTTGAAAATAGCCCTACAAACTCACAATGCGTCGTAGCGGGTTTGTATATCAGTTTTTTTTAACAATATTTTGTAAGAACAATGTTGGATATTGACAAAAACTAAAACTAATTCTCTCTAGGATTTTTGTTTGTTTTAATTATTTTTGTAAACACCTGATTTTGAATTCCACAAGTACAATGTATTAAAGCAGTCTTTCACTTTTTAAAAAATGGTCATTTTATCGTCTACCCAAGCTTTTGGGAGCAACCCGGACAGTTTTGAAATTGCTTGATTAAGTATTTAGATATTTGATATTCATTTTATCAGACACCCCCCCCTCCTATACAAACCCATTGTAACTTCAAACTCCATTCTAACCATGTTAGATTCATCAGAAACACTCGTCCTTGGTTCTGTTGACTGACATTGTCCTTCTAATACGTGAGGAGACCGTGTTTTTTCAATTACTTTTTTCATTTATTTTTAATAATTTTGGAAAAAGATAAACATTAAATACAATACAATAAAATAAAATAATAAATGAAAAAGGTAATCAAAAAACACAGGCCCCTCACGTATTAGGAGGGCAGGGTGAGTCACCAGAACCAAGGACGGGTGTTTTTGATGAATCTAACATGTTAAAAATGGATTTTGAAGTTACAATGGGTTTTATAGGAAGGGGGCGTGTCTGATAAAAAAATAATATCTAAATACTGAATCAAGAAACTTAAAAAACGTCCGGGGGGGATCACAAAAGCATGAGACGATAAAATGAAGTGAAGTGAAATATCTCTTTAATGTGTCAGTAACTTAAAGGACCCCAGCATGACAGTCTACAGCAACGTTTCCCAAACAGTGGGTCGGGACCCATTTGGGGGTCGCGGTCTATTTTCGTGGGTCTCTAGACTGAGTGAATATCCCTTAATTCTTTTCCCCTAAATTTTGTTAATTATATAATGTAATTATAATTTTAAAAGATTTTCTAAAGATTTCCACAAAAAGTCACACATTTTATTGAGTTGAAAAACACATTTTTCAAAAACTATTTCATGAATAAAATTAAACAATAATATCAAAGAATATCCCTAAATCAGAAAACGAATGTTTAAGAAAATAGCAGATCTGCAAGCTCGCAACGCGGTGCGAAGCGACACTTTGTGAGCTTTTAGATCTGATATTTTCGCTAGTTTGGGTCACAGTTAGACATCTGATTTCTCTGCACCACCAGTGGTGACATGCCTCAACCAGCTAGAGAATGTGTGTGTGTGTGTGTGTGTGTGTGTGTGTGTGTGTGTGTGTGTGTGTGTGTGTGTGTGTGTGTGTGTGTGTGTGTGTGTGTGTGTGTGTGTGTGTGTGTGTGTGTGTGTGTGTGTGTGTGAACTAGCATGTCACTCTATTTTGCTGGTGAGTCAGAAAACACTCATTTAACCCATTAAGACCTGAGGCCAATTCTACAACAAATGCCTTCTAAAACAGCAGTTCTCAGACTATTTTGTGCCAAGGACCCCCAACATAATATGTATTTGGCCACGGACCCCCCATATGAAAATGGTTTGTGCCAGCGACCCCCCCCCCCCCCCCCACAAGTGAAGAGGTGTTTAAAAATTCTAAATGATTCAACGTTTTTCAAACACAAAAAAACACAAAAATAGCAGATTTAGATAAAATCTAAAATGTATTTCTTGTCTATATTATCAACACTTTCAAATGTTTTGGTCAAATGATACTGAAGCCACCCATTAAAACCAGGAAAGCATCTGGGTCATTTTAGATTTTAGGGCTGGCTATTCAAAAAATAGCAGATCTACAAGCTCAGATCTAGGAGCTTGTACATCTGCTATTTTTGAACATTTGAGAGATTTTGAAAGTTTTTTAACTGGTTCCTGGCACAAAACATTTTCATTATGGGGGTCCGTGACCATATAAATATATTTTTTTGTCGGTCCTTGGCACGAAAAGGTTTGAAAACCACTGATTTTAGAAGACATTTGTAGAATCAGCCTCAGGTCTTAATGGGTTAAGAGAAGTTCTCTCAGTTTTACCAGTTGCAAATATTAAACGGTTCAGAATAACAAACCTTATTTGGTTGGTTTTGTATTGTTTAAATCACCATTAAGAAGATTAGCATGAGGGTGAAATGTATGTTTGATAAGTGACTACATCATTTCTTAAAATTTAAACAATTTATAAAAACTTGAAAAACTCCTTGACTTAGAACAACTTACACATAACCTGGGGCAATTTGAGCCACAGGACCACTTTCTTTTTTTTAAGAAGTCATATTTTAATGGCCCCTTGTCATAGATGCTTACATATGATTTCACATCCTGAAATAAGGGTAGATGTTTAGATTTAACTGCTATCTCATGTTGCGTCAAGGACAACTTTAGTGAAACATGGCTTTCCCCGTTCTCCCTATATATGGTTAAAGTGCTGTAACTGAACAGTATTGGACATAAAAGGTTTCCACCCGACAGTGACTATATATATAACAGACGTGCATGAGCTGTTAACAAATGATGAACACTAATTTATAGTCAGACATTCAGTGGAGACATTCACAGACCAACAGCTCACTTCGCTAGCATGTACCTGACCCCCCCCCCCCTGATATTTGATATACCAACTACGTATACCGATATTAGGGAGTAAAACATTCAGATATTTGATATACTGGTGTGTGTGTATGCCCGTCTGTCTGTCTCTCAGCCTGCCTGCCTGCCTGTCTGTCTGTCTGTCTCTCAGCCTGCCTGTCTGCCTGTCTGTCTGTCTGTCTGTCAGCCTGTCTCTCAGCCTGTCTCTCAGCCTGTCTCTCAGCCTGTCTCTCAGCCTGTCTCTCAGCCTGCCTGCCTGTCTGCCTGTCTGCCTGTCTGCCTGTCTGTCTGTCTGTCTGTCTGTCTGTCTGTCTGTCTGTCTGTCTGTCTGTCTGTCTCTCAGCCTGCCTGCCTGTCTGTCTGTCTGTCTGCGTGCGCGTCTGTCCAGGGGCCTGTTGATGTGACAGGGTTGTTTCAACATCTTTTTCCTCACCATGTTAAAATGCTTTTGGCTGATACAACCTACAACCTCTAGTACTGTATCTCATTAATGTACAGTACTTACAAAAGACATGTGAACTTTCTTTTTCAATTTATTTAGTTTTCATTAGTTGTAGTGTTCTTTTTAGTTTTGTATCGCTTGTCAGGGGCGATTCAGTGATTCTCCCTATGATTTTAGTTTTGTTTTAATTAGTTTTGTAAACACAAAATACAGTTTCAGCTCCAGTATATATGTTTTTGTAAAGCCACATTTTATTGTCATTTCAGTTAATTAAAATGTTTTTCCAATTCTAGTTTTCGTTTGTTTTTAGTTAACTATAATAAACCTGATTTTGAATTCCACAAGTACAATGCATTATTCCACATCTTTTGAGTCACACACTCTGAACCTCTCTACACTCCACCAACAGTTACTACTACACCACGCCACCGGCTGTCTACAAAGAGGCTCCATTTGGTCCAGTTCAAACCTGCCAACCTGCGCTGATCCACGACTTCTTAGACAGCAGCTACAGAACAACAACAGGTAGGCCCTTGATGTTCTTGGAACAGAATATATGGTGTATCTCATTAATGGACTTACAAAAGACATGTGAACTTTCTTTACCATTTTAAAAGGAGGATAGAATTTAGGTGTTGGGTTTCATCCCTTCTGATGAAAGAACAACTTTGAGGTTGTTATAGATTGAGTTCAGTATTTAGATATTTGATATTCATTTTATCAGACACCCCCCCTCCTATACAAACCCATTGTAACTTCTAACCCATTGTTAGATTCATCAGAAACACTCGTCCTTGGTTCTAGTGACTGACATTGTCCTTCTAATACGTGAGGAGACCGTGTTTTTTCAATTACTTTTTTCATTTATTTTTAATAATTATTTTGGAAAAAGATAAACATTGAATACAATAAAATAAAATAAAATAATAAATGAAAAAAATAATCAAAAAACACTGCCCCCTCACGTATTAGGAGGGCAGGGTGAGTCACCAGAACCAAGGACGGGTGTTTTTGATTTATTGATTTTAGATTTTTGAGTTTGAAGTTACAATGGGTTTTATAGGAAGGGGGCGTGTCTGATAAAATTAATATCTAAATACTGAAAAAGCAACTTAAAAACCGTCCGGGGGGCTCAAAAAAGCCTGAGACGATAAAATGAAGTGAACTATCCCTTTAATGTGTCAGTAATGTGTTATCACATGCATTGCTGAGGTCCTACACCGGTGAGCCCCATCTGTGCAAGAAATTATTTTTCAAAAATAATTTCATGAATCAAATAAAACATAATAATCAAAGAATATCCCTAAATCTGAAAACAAATGTTTAAGAAGTAGTGAAAATAGCAGATCTGCAAGCTCACAACGCGGTGCGAAGCGACACCTTGTGAGCTTGTAGATCTGCTATTTTCACTAGTTTGGGTCCCGGGCAGACAGCTGATTTCTATGAACCACTGGTCTACAGCAGAGGTTCTCAAACCTTTTCATGTCAGGGACCCCCAAATTTATATCCATTTGGCCATGGACCCCCATTAAGCACTTTGAGATTTCTTGTAAATGTAAAGTGCGTTATAAATAAAATCCAATATCTGAACATATTTTGTGCCAGAGATCCCATACAAGATTTGTCTGGTCAGATTGTTTCAAACAGTTTTTGTTGTTGTTGTTGAATACTTTGAATACTTAAAGGGGGATTTCTGATTTTGTAGTTTGTTTTCCACTTAAAAAATACTGCAGGGGAAAAACATGGCATGTGTTAGAATGTAGGTGTGTGTCCATACTGACTGTCATGCTTGCACAGAAACAAAGGAAGCCAAAGTTCTGCTTGTGATGAGGCAGACTGTAGGGAAACAATACTGAGGCACTCCGTCTTCAGGTGAAAACATTTAATAATTTATTTTACAGATGAACAAGGCAACAGCTGACCGACACGTTTCGACACTTGGGTCTTCAACAGGGTCTAACAATCAGGTGATTAGTCACTCTTAAGTAAAGGCTGTGGGTGACAATCAAGTGATTCTGACCAACATCACACATTAGAGAATGCCTTAGCACAGCTGATGTCACCATATGCAGATCAATAATACACAATACATAATGCACACCATAAGTGTCAAAGCCAACACAAATAAAAAATTACCAATCATCACAATATCAGAGAATCAGCTATAAGAACGGCAACAAGTCAACTTCATCATTTAGGCCTGGAAATGTAGCTTGTAGAGTGACAATCCAGAAAGTCTCCCTTTGGATCATTTTTTAAAAATGTATCACCACCTCTAATGTCATTAGAGATGACTTCTAAGACCAAAAACATTAGAGGTGGTGATATATTAAAAAAAACTGCTCCAAAGGGAGACTTTCTGGATTGTCACTCTATAAGCTACTACATGCAGGCCTTAATGATGATGTTGACTTTTTGCCGTTCTTATATCTGATTTCTGAATGATATTGTGATGATTGTGCATTTTTTTGTCTCCCCAGTTAACTGTTTGTATTGGTGTTGGTTTTGTCACTTATGGTGTGCATTATGCATTATGCATTTATTGATCTGCATACGATGCAGTCAGCTGTGGATGCTAAGGCATCCTCTGATGTGTGATGTTGGTCAGAATCACTTAATTGCCACCCACAGCCTTTACTTAAGAGTGACTAATCACCTGATTGTTAGACCCTGTTGAAGACCCAAGTGTTGAAACGTGTCGGTCAGCTGTTGCCTTGCTCATCAGTAAAATAAATTATTACATGTTTTCGCATGAAGACGGAGTGCCTCAGTTTTCTTTCCCTACAGTATGCCTCACCACAAGCAGAACTCTGGGTTCCTTTGCTTCTATGCCTATACCTGTTCCACTGAAGAACACCTGTTTTGGGCCACTGTGATTGAACCCATAGGCAGCGCTTCCTTTCTTTAGCTTGTATCATGCTTACACATTGGTATGTCCGTGGCTCTATGGACACACCTATGAACATCTAACACACTCATTAATGTGTTTGGGGCAGCTGTGTTGCTTACAGTCACGTTGGTTGATTAATTGGTTGATTAATTGTTTGATTAATTTAATCTGTTATTAACATGTTTGTTAACAGTACAGCAGTACAGTCAAATAAACTCTGCTGGATGACAGAAAAAGTTCCAATGGATTATAGAACCAATTGCCTCCAGTATGTCATCACCAAAATAAAGTCCTGCGTTTTGGTGTCAGTTGGTAAAGAACTGTCATTCATCCAAATTAAAGGTCATTCAGCATAATTTGAGTAGGAAATAAATAATAAAACATACAGTGATTCGTATTTGGATAAATAGCTCAATTTAACCCAGAGTATTTGGTTCATTATGCCCCACAGTCAAATTGGCTAAAATAATACTTAATTATAATTGTTCACATTGTCTTATTCATTGGCAAATCACCAACATGTATGATATGTATTTTTAGACCTAAATTAATTAGCTTTCATATAACAGTCATTATACCTGACAAACTGTTATTTTGACCGGCAAAAGGGCACAACATATTTTCAGATGGGGGTCTGAGGATAAATGACATGAAAACAGTTTGTTAGTATTATTAGTTACTTTGTGGACTTTCTGGCTGGGGGGGGGGGGGGGGGGGGGTGGTGACATGCCTCAACCAGCTGGAGAATGTGGGTCATCCATAACATTGAGGCAGGCAGTAATTACAACTGTTTGTGTGTGTGTGTGTGTGTGTGTGTGTGTGTGTGTGTGTGTGTGTGTGTGTGTGTGTGTGTGTGTGTGTGTGTGTGTGTGTGTGTGTGTGTGTGTGTGTGTGTGTATGTGTATGTGTGTGTGTGTGTGTGTGTGTGTGTGTGTGTGAGAGAGGTTTTACACTCATGTTTTTATGGCCCCTTGTCATAGATACTTGTACACATGATTTCACATCCTGAAATAAGGGTAGATGTTTAGATTGTACTTCTATCTCATGTTGCCTTATGTCAAGGATAACTTAAGTGAAACATGGCTTACCCCGTTCTCCCTATATATGGTTAAAGTGGTGTAACTGAACAGTATTGGACATAAAAGGTTTCCACTCGACAGTGACCATATATATAACAGACGTGCATGAGCTGTTAACAAATGATGAACACTAATTTATATTCAGACATTCAGTGGAGACATTCACAGACCAACAGCTCCAGGCTATAAGGCACTGGACAACTCTCAGTGGCCACCACAGAGATTATTATCTGTTTACTGGCTTCACTAGCATGTACCTGACCCCCCCCCCCCCCTAAATACTGTACAAAGACCTGAATTTACACATGACATATGAATGTGTCTATTCCTTGTTCAAAGTGTGTGAGCTGTTGTAATTGGCTCAGCCAATACTTTGTTTTAAAGTGCATGAACTTTGCTTTTAAAAAGTGCAATAATTTGCATTAGTCATGTAAAACAGTCATTTTACATTTCCTTTCCCTCTCTGACTGATGATTGTATTGTGTATTATTGGCGCTTCTGTGCTCCCTGCTGTTCCTGTCCATGTCATTTGTAAAGTCCAGAGTGGAAGTCACAGTGATGGTTGCTACTGTCTCTGGGTGTTACTTTGATCTACATTCTGATATTTGATTTACCAACTACAGTATACCGATATTAGGGAGTAAAACATTCAGCTGTCTGTCTGTCTGTCTGTCTGTCGCGTGCGTGCGTGCGTGCGTGCGTGCGTGCGTGCGTGCGTGCGTGCGTGCGTGCGTGCGTGCGTGCGTGCGTGCGTGCGTGCGTCCTGTTGGTGTGACAGGGTTATTTAAACAACTTTCTCCTCACCATGTTAAAATGTATTTGGCTGATACAACCTACAGTACTATATCTCATTAATGGACTTAAAAAAGACAAGTGAACTTTCTTTACCATTTTATTTAATTTATTAGTTTTAGTGCTTTGTTTAGTTTTGTATCACTTGTCAGGGACGATTTAGTGATTCAGAAAGCTCAGAACATTTTGGAAAATAGCCATAGAAACTCACAATGCGTCTTGATGTGACAAGTGAGCTTGTAGTGGGCTTGTATATCAGCTTTTTTTTTTTACAATATTTTGTAAGAACAATGTTGAATATTGACAAAGACTAAAAGTAATTCTCTCTATGATTTTAGTTTGTTCTAATTAGTTTTGTAAACACCTGATTTGATATTGTATATATGTCACATACTGTGGATAATACAATGGCTTACCTAATAGGTTGATATATTTAATGTTGATTGATATATTTGATGATATTGTTGAAATTGTTACTGTATTAAAGGGATATTTCACTTTAAAACAAAATTGATAATTTTATTGTCTACCCAAAACCTGGACAGTTTTTAAGTTGCTTGATTCAGTATTTAGATATTTGATATTCATTGTATCAGACACACCCCCTTCCTATACAAACCCATTGTAACTTCAAACTCCATTTTAACCATGTTAGATTCATCAGAAACAACGTCCTTGGTTCTGTTGACTGACATTGTCCTTCTAATAAGTGAGGAGACCGTGTTTTTTCAATCACTTTTTTCATTTATTTTTAATAATTATTTTGGAAAAAGATAAACATTAAATACAATAAAATAAAATAAAATAATACAAGTTACAATGGGTTTGTATAGGAAGGGGGCGTGTCTGATAAAATGTATATCTAAATACTGAATCAAGCAACTTAAAAACCGTCCGGGGGGCTCACAAAAGCCTGAGACGATAAAATGAAGTGAAGTGAAATATCCCTTTAATGTGTCAGTAATGTGTTATCACATGCATTGCTGAGGTCTTACACCGGTGAGCCCCATCTGTGCAAATTGAGAAAAGTGGATGAATTACAAAGTACAGAGCAGAACACATGAATGTACACGGGTTGACTGGAAACACATCAGAAAATCAACAAGTCTGTTATATCTAAAAATAATAAAGTAGTAAAAGACGAGCAGCTGATCAGTCAGTCAAATCAATACAAACTAAAGGACCCCAGCATGGCAGTCTACGGGACCCATGTGTGGGTCGCAGATCTATTTTCGTGGGTCTAGAGTGATTATCCCTTTATTTTTTAAATAAAACAATAATATCAAAGAATATCCCTAAATCAGAAAACGAATGTTTAAGAAAATAGCAGATCTGCAAGCTCGCAACGCGGTGCAAAGCGACACCTTGTGAGCTTGTAGATCTGATATTTTCACTAGTTTAGGTTCCGGGCAGACATCTGATTTCTCTGAACCACTGGTCTACAGCAGAGGTTCTCAAACCTTTTCATGCCAGGGACCCCCAAATTAATATCTATTTGGCCATGGACCCCCATCTGAACATATTTTGTGCCAGAGATCCCATACAAGATTTTTGTGGCTACTGTAGATTGTTTGAAAAATATTCAAAGGATTTCACAGTTTTTGTTGCTGTTGAAAATAGCAGAGCTACAAGCTCAGAACGCATCGCATCACAATGCGTCGTGAGCTTGTAGATCGGTTATTTTTAAATAGCCGATGCATAGAGTGTTAAAGTGGCTATAATGATATACTGCTTTATTCACTTATTTGGCTGGGCCTGGGACCCCTGGAACCCCCTCAAGGACTCCTGGGGGTCCCCGGACCCCACTTTCAGAACCACTGGTCTACTGTGCCGTGTACTGGTGTGTTGGGGGGCAGGTGCTCAAGCAAAAAAGAAATAGATGCATTAATTAATGAATAAATACTGTATTCCTACTCTGCTCATCCCACCAACATCCATTACAACACACAGTGTGTTCATATTGTACCAACATGTCTGAATAGAGTTTTATTATAATCATACTGGCCATGCATTATAGAACATGACTCCACATACATTGTAACAAACCATTTCTAATGTTCTACTCTCATAAATATGATGCAGAGTATAAAGACAATGCCACAATTTCTTCATGTTAAAAAAAATGATGTCCACACAAAGGGCTCAGAACTGTCTCCAGTCAACCACAAACTGTGTTTTACATCAGACATGGAGTTGGAAATCATTGTTGAAATATCAAAATTGGAGGACCTTCACTGACTTCAGCTTAATGTCACTAAAACAAGTGTGTGAAGAAAGTGTCATATTTCTGCCTAAACTTTTCAGAGACAAATATTGTTCTTTTGACTCCCCTGCATTTTTTAGGAAGGGAAAAAGTACATTATAAATTAACCACTTAGAGTACGGACACACCAAACTTTGTGTCTGCCTATGTGGCCGTTTTTTTGCAATGGTTTTCAATGGGAACGGAGCGCTTTCACACGGAAAGCCACGCAATGGCAACAAAGCGCTCCGTTCCCATTGAAAACCATTGCAAAAAGACGGCCATGCATAGGCAGACACAAAGTTTGGTGTGTCCGTACCCTTAAGCCCTATATCAAATATAGTGAAAATAGCAGATCTACAAGCTCACAACGCATCACATTGTGACACGTTGTGAGCTTGTAGATTGGCTATTTTCAAATAGGCGATGTATAGGGTTAAGGCGGTTACACTGAGGGTTGGAGGGCAGGGGCTCAGGGCTCTCACCAACACACATTATTCCTTCTCTGCTCATTAACCACCACCATCCATTATAACACACTATGTTCATAAGTTGTACCAAAATGTCAGAATAGACTGGATACTGGCCATGCATTATAGAACACATTATGTAACAAACCATTTCTAATGTTCTACTCTCATAAATATGTTAAGTGATGCAGACTATAAAGAAAATACTGCAATTTCTTCATGTTAAAAATGATGTCCACACAAAGGGTTCAGAACTGTCTCCAGTCAACCGCAAACTGTGTTTTACATCAGACATGGAAATTCTACATAATCTTTTTAAGTAATGCAATTCCCTCATCACAAGTGCAAAGAATGGAAACTGTGTGTTTGTGTGTGAAGAAGGTGAAAGTGTCAATGTTTCTTCCTCATTTGATTTCTTAAGAGGCTCTGTTGAAATGTGAGGAACTATGGCAACAATGGCTTCAGCTTTTTGCAGCTTGTCTTTGAGTCAAACAACATAATAAGGTTCCTCTTTGCTTGGCCACTGGTGATGAGCACAGAGCATCTAGTGGTCAGTCTTCAGTGGTACTGACACAGAGAGACAAAGGTGAACTGGTGTGTTCAGTACATCCACCCCAAAGTGGGTTCAGGTGCAGGTTTAAAACATAACTATAATGTGTCACAGTCACAGCAGAGACACACTTTGAGCTTGTAGATCGGCTACTTTTGTTGTTTTTGTGTCACACTGTAAGACAAAGTAGGCTATTAACACGTTGCATTGTGATGCATTGTGAGCTTCTAGATCAGTTTTGAAACATAGCAGATGTACAAGCTTGCAGATCTGTGAGCTTGTAGATCTGATGTTTTTTGAATAGCCAACTCTAAAATCTAAAATGAATTTGTTGTCTATATTATCAACATTTTTTGTCAAATGATACTGAAGCCACCTTAACACCGGGAAAGCGTCTGGGTCATTTTAGATTTTAGGGCTGGCTATTCAAAAAAATAGCAGATCTACAAGCTCAGATCTACGAGCTTGTACATCTGCTATATTTGAACATTTTTTAGATTTAGATTTAGATTTTTGAGAACCACTGATTTTAGAAGGCATTTTTAGAATCAGCTTCAGGTCTTAATGGGTTAAGAGAAGTTTTCCCAGTTTTCCCAATTGCAAATATTAAAAGGTTCAGAATAACAAACCTTATTTGGTTGGTTTTGTATTGTTTAAATCACCATTAAGAAAATTAGCCAACGGGTGAAATGTATGTTTGATAAGTGACTACATCATTTCTTTAAGTTTAAACTTGAAAAAACCCTTGACTTGGATCAACTTACCCCTAACCTGGGGCAATTTGAGCCACAGGACTAATTTTTAGTTGTTTTAAGAAGTCATATTTTGATGGCCCCTTGTCATAGATGCTTACATATGATTTCACATCCTGAAATAAGGGTCAAGGACAACTTAAGTGAAACATGGCTTACCCCGTTCTCCCTATAAATGGTTAAAGTGGTGTAACTGAACAGTATTGGACATAAAAGGTTTCCACCCGACAGTGACCATATATATAACAGACGTGCATGAGCTGTTAACAAATGATGAACACTCATTTATAGTCAGACATTCAGTGGAGAAATTCACAGACCAACAGCTCAAGGCTATAAGGCACTGGACAACTCTCAGTGGCCACCACAGAGAATATTATCTGTTTACTCTCTTTGCTAGCATCATGTACCTGACCCCCCCCTAAATACTGTACCAATTACCTGAATTTACACATGACATATGAATGTGTCTATTCCTTGTTCAAAGTGTGTGATTTGTTGCAATTGCCTCAGCCAATACTTTGTTTTAAAGTGAGCTTTGCTTTTGAAAAGTGCAATAATTTGCATTAGTCATGTAAAACAGTCATTTTACATTTCCTTTCCCTCTCACTGATGATTGTATTGTGTATTATTGGTGCTTCTGTGCTCCCTGCTGTTCCTGTCCATGTCATTTGTAAAGTCCAGAGTGGAAGTCACAGTGATGGTTGCTACTGTCTCTGGGTGTCAGTCAGTCAGTCAGTCAGTCAGTCAGTCAGTCAGTCAGTCAGTCAGTCAGTCAGTCAGTCAGTCAGTCAGTCAGTCAGTCAGTCTTTGTGTCCAGGGGCCTGTTGGTGTGACAGGGTTATTTCAACAACTTTCTCCTCACCATGTTAATATGCCTTTGGCTGATACAACCTATAAAGTACTGTATCTCATTTATGGACTTACAAAAGACATTTGAACTTTCTTTACCATAGATTTTAGTTTATTAGTTTTAGTGTTCTTTTTAGTTTTGTATCGCTTGTCAGGGGCGATTCAGAGATTCAGAAAGCTCAGAAATGTTTTGAAAATAGCCATACAAACTCACAATGCATCGTAGCGGGTTTGTATATCAGCTTTTTTTTAACAATATTTTGTAAGAACAATGTTGGATATTGACAAAGACTAAAACTAATTCTCTCTAGGATTTTTGTTTGTTTTAATTCTTTTTGTAAACACCTAATTTTGAATTCCACAAGTACAATGTATTAAAGCAGTCTTTCACTTTTTTTTAAATGGTCATTTTATCGTCTACCCAAGCTTTTGGGAGCAACCCGGACAGTTTGAAGTTGCTTGATTCAGTATTTAGATATTTGATATTCATTTTATCAGACACCCCCCCCCCCTCCCATACAAACCCATTGTAACTTCAAACTCCATTCTAACCATGTTAGATTCATCAGAAACACTCGTCCTTGGTTCTAGTGACTGACATTGTCCTTCTAATAAGTGAGGAGACCGTGTTTTTTCAATTACTTTTTTCATTTATTTTTAATAATTTTGGAAAAAGATACAATAAAATAAAATAATAAATGAAAAAAGTAATCAAAAAACACAGGCCCCTCACGTATTAGGAGGGCAGGGTGAGTCACCAGAACCAAGGACGGGTGTTTTCGATGAATCTAACATGTTAAAAATGGAGTTTGAAGTTACAATGGGTTTTATAGGAAGGGGGTGTGTCTGATAATTTTTTTTTATCTAAATACTGAATCAAGCAACTTAAAGGGCAAGACCACTTTGGTAGAGGTTTGGGTTGTGTAGTTACCTTGCCATGATGTAACTCCAAAGGTGGGCAAGAAATACAAAATAATTGCTCCATTGATTAGAAATTGATAATTCAAAATATGCTCCTCATTGACTTACATTGTACGGTAAAACTGCTCTCAAAGTCACTCTTTTAGCACAAAAACGAACGTAAACAAAGTTGATTCAGACAATATAGAACATCACCAAACCCAGTACTGTTTTTTTTTTAAATAAAAATATCAACTTCCTGTTGATTTTGCCATTTTTTATAAGTAGAAAACCCGGACTGGATCGGCGGATCCGGATCCAGATCTTCAAATAGTAAAATCAACAGGAAGTTGACATTTTTATTAAAAAAATAAACATGAAACATGGCTTACCCCCTTCTCCCTATATATGGTTAAAGTGGTGTAACTTTACTGAACAGTATTGGACATAGAAGGTTTCCACCCGACAGTGACCATAACAGACGTGCATGAGCTGTTAACAAATGATGAACACTCATTTATAGTCAGACATTCAGTGGAGACATTCACAGACCAACAGCTCAAGGCTATAAGGCACTGGACAACTCTCAGTGGCCACCACAGAGATTATTATCTGTTTACTGGCTTCGCTAGCATGTACCTGACCCCCCCCTCCCTAAATACTGAACCAATTACCTAAATTTACACATGACATGTGAATGTGTCTATTCCTTGTTCAAAGTGTGTGAGCTGTTATAATTGCCTCAGCCAAAACTTTGTTTTAAAGTGAGCTTTGCTTTTGAAAAGTGCAGTAATTTGCATTAGTCATGTAAAACGTCATTTTACATTTCCTTTTCCTCTCTCACTGATGATTGTATGATTGTATTGTGTATTATTGGTGCTTCTGTGCTCCCTGCTGTTCCTGTCCATGTCATTAGTAAAGTCCAGAGTGGAAGTCACAGTGATGGTTGCTACTGTCTCATGGGTGTTACTTTGATCTAGATTCTGATTCTGAAACATTCTGATATTTGATATACCAACTACAGTATACCGATATTAGGGAGTAAAACATTCAGCTGTCTGTCTGTCTGTCTGTCCGTCCGTCTGTCTGTCTGTCTGTCGCGTGCGTGCGTGCGTGCGTGCGTGCGTGCGTGCGTGCGTGCGTGCGTGCGTGCGTGCGTGCGTGCGTGCGTGCGTGCTTGCGTTCTGTTGGTGTGACAGGGTTGTTTCAACAACTTTCTCCTCACCATGTTAAAATGTATTTGGCTGATACAACCTACAGTACTACAGTATCTCATTAATGGACTTAAAAAAGACATGTGAACTTTCTTTACCATTTTATTTAGTTTATTAGTTTTAGTGTTTTGTTTAGTTTTGTATCACTTGTCAGGGACGATTCAGTGATTCAGAAATTCAGAACATTTTGGAAAATAGCCATAGAAACTCACAATGCGTCTTGATGTGACAAGTGAGCTTGTAGTGGGCTTGTATATCAGCTTTTTTTTTTTACAATATTTTGTAAGAACAATGTTGGATATTGACAAAGACTAGAAGTAATTCTCTCTATGATTTTAGTTTGTTTTAATTAGTTTTGTAAACACCTGATTTGATATTGTTTATATGTCACATAATGTGGATAATACAATGGCTTACCTAATAGGTTGATATATTAAATGTTGATTGATATATTTGATGATATTGTTGATATTGTTACTGTATTAAAGGGATATTTCACTTTAAAACAAAATTGATAATTTTATCGTCTACCCAAAACCTGGACAGTTTTGAAGTTGCTTGATTCAGTATTTAGATATTTGATATTCATTTTATCAGACACACCCCCCTCCTATACAAACCCATTGTAACTTCAAACTCCATTTTAACCATGTTAGATTCATCAGAAACACCCGTCCTTGGTTCTGTTGACTGACATTGTCCTTCTAATACGTGAGGAGAATCACTTATATCATTTATTTTTAATAATGATTTTGGAAAAAGATAAACATTAAATACAATAAAATAAAATAAAATAATACAAGTTACAATGGGTTTGTATAGGAAGGGGGCGTGTCTGATAAAATTAATATCTAAATACTGAATCAAGCAACTTAAAAACCGTCCGGGGGGCTCACAAAAGCCTGAGACGATAAAATGAAGTGAAGTGAAATATCCCTTTAATGTGTCAGTAATGTGTTATCACATGCATTGCTGAGGTCCTACACCGGTGAGCCCCATCTGTGCAAATTGAGAAAAGTGGATGAATTACAAAGTACAGAGCAGAACACATGAATGTACACGGGTTGACTGGAAACAAATCAGAAAATCAACAAATCTGTTATATATAAAAATAATAAAGTAGTAAAAGACGAGCAGCTGATCAGTCAGTCAAATCAATACAAACTAAAGGACCCCAGCATGGCAGTCTACAGCACTGTTTCCCAAACTGTGGGTCGGGACCCATGTGTGGGTCGCAGATCTATTTTCGTGGGTCGCGAGTGAATATCCTTTTATTTTCCTAAATTTTGACATTAATTATTATAATTTTCAAAGATTTTCTAAAGATTTCCACAAAAAGCTTTTCATGTCAGGGACCCCCAAATTAATATCCATTTGGCCATGGACCCCCATCTGAACATATTTTGTGCCAGAGATCCCATACAAGATTTGTCTGGTTAGATTGTTTCAAACAGTTTTTGTTGTTGTTGAATACTTTGAATACTTAAAGGGGAATTTCTGATTTTGTAGTTTGTAGTTTGTTTTCCACAAAAAAAATACTGCAGGGGAAAAACATGGCATGTGTTAGAATGTAGGTGTGTCAATACTGACTATTAGTAGGGGGTACCACCAAAAATGGCCAAATCGTTACGCGGCGGATAAAAGCATGACATTTGATACAGATGTCCCTTGGGTCATCCTAAAACATCCTAGAAGGGGTGCCCAAAAAAATCTTAAACAGGAAGTGAGTTATGGACAAAATTCAAAATGGCCACCTAAACTGTTGACCGTTGACTCAAAAGACACCAAAAGAATCTCCAAAAAGCATACAATTTGGCACATATGTCCCTTGGGTCATCCTAAGACATCCTAGAAGGGGTGCCCAAAGGAATCTGAAACAGGAAGTGAGTTATTGACTAAATTGAAAATGGCCGCCTAGTGTTGTCGATTGACTCAAAAGACAACTAAAGAATCTCATAAAAGCATACAATTTGGCACACATGTCCTTTTGGTCATCCTAAGACATCCTAGAAGGGGTGCCTAAAACAATCTTAAGCAGGAACTGAGTTATTGACAACATTGAAAATGGCCGCCTACAGTGTTATCTATTGACTCAAAAGACAACTAAAGAATCTCATAAAAGCATACAATTTGGCATACATGTCCCTTGGGTCATCCCAAGACATCCCAGAAGGAGTGCCCAAAAAAATCTTAAACAGGAAGTGAGTCATTGACAAAACTGAAAATGACCGCCTACAGTGTTGTCGATTGACTCAAAAGACAACTAAATAATCTCATAAAAGCATACAATTTGGCATACATGTCCCTTGGGTCATCCTAAGACATCCTAGAAGGGGTGCCTGAAATTATCGGAAACAGGAAGTGAGTTATTGACTAAATTGAAAATGGCCGTGTACAGTGTTGACAGATGATGCAAAATACACTCATAAAAAATAATCTCATAAGCATGACATTTGGTACAAATGTCCCTTGGGTGATCTGAATGCATCCTAAGGGGTGCCAAAAAAAGTTTTAATAGTCTCTCAATGGAAAACACTCCTCCCACACGGGCTGCACTGCTACAATATTCAAATCGAGCAGCCAATCTGGCATTTGGTCCAGAAGCCTTAAAGATGGGGTGCCATGATATTTTTCAACCTTAAAACCTGATCATAAGGTATTATTATTATGTAAGGATTTTTTTCAACAAAAAAAAAGTGTACAGTAAGTGTAAAATGTTGTTTTTATGTGGACACGCCTCCAGTTCATTAAGTATACCTGGTTCTCACCTTAGCACCTCCTCCACCACCTTAGCACCACCCACCTGTCCTAGTCCCTCCTCCTCCTCATGCCCACACCTGTTGTGTTATGATAATGAGGGGGAGGGTATGGCATTGTGATGTCACAATGCCTCTGTTTCTCTATTGGCACTTTTGACCCTCAAGGTTTCAGCCTCCAGGAAGAAACTCCAAATTGTCAGAGAAGACATAAAACACCATAAAAACACCACCGGGGGGCTTAATGAAGTTCTATCAACCTCATAGACACATGAAAAACTGAAAAAGTGCAAAACCATGGCACCACCTCTTTAAAGCTATGCAATCTCTACCATCTCCTGACAAATATGGATGGATTAAAGTCGCTGATTCGTGGACACCTTTATGGACACTCTTGCCAGAGGCTGCTTAAGTTTGAAGAGAACTCAAGTGTGGCTGCAAAGCTGAGCCCTTCTGTTCGAGAAAGTGTAGATGCCGGGATGCTGGGTTACCTTGCAGAGCATTATGCCAATGTGCTGGTAATTGCGAAATGGCACACATGAATACATGTAGTTACTAAACACTCACAAAAGTGTACTAAAAAAATTACAAAAAAACAGTAATGATCAAGAAGAAAATACATGAGAAGATAGAGTGTAAAACAAGCAAGAAGATGTAGAGTGCAAAATAAATAAGATGCAGAGAGTAAAATAAGAATATGCAGAGTAAGATAAGATGCAGAGTAAAATAAATAAGAATATGCAGAGAGTTAGATAAATAAAGAAGATTCAAAGAGTACAATAAAAAAATTATGCAGAAAGTAAAATAAATAAGTGATGTAGAAATGAAAACAGAAGGTAGACTACAAAATACGGCAGGTTATGCACTGCATAACCTGTTGTATTGAGTCTGCATAATATGCAGACTGCCATGGTCAACTGTTTAAACAGCCATTTAGAATTTCTTCAACATGGTCCCTTCCTAAAAAGTTTAATAAACAAGCAAACAAACAAATAAATAACCCCTTCTAGGATATATTAAGAAGCACTCAATGTACGTACCAAATTATACACTTTTATGACGTCCCTTTATGTTTTCTTTTGTGTCAACTGCTTTAGGCGGTCACTTGCTGTTTAAAACCTTTTTGGGCACCCCTTGTAGGATGCGTTCAGATCACCCAAGGGACATTTGTACCACATTTCATGCTTTTATGAGATTCTTTAGGTATCTTGCATCATCTTTCAACACTGTAGGCGGCCATTTTCAATTTAGTCAATAACTCACTTCCTGTTTCAGATTATTTTGGGCACCCCTTCTAGGATGTGTTAGGATGACCCAAGGGACATATGTGCCAAATTGTATGCTTTTTGGAGATTCTATAGGCTTTTTGAGTCAATCGCCAACACTGTAGGCGGCCATTTTCAATTTAGTCAATAACTCACTTCCTGTTGAAGACTTTTTTGGGCACCCCTTCTAGGATGTCTTAGGATGACCCAAGGGACATGTGTGACACATTTTATACTTTTTGGAGATTCTTTAGTTGTCTTGCATCATCTTTCAACACTGTAGGCGGCCATTTTCAATTTAGTCAATAACTCACTTCCTGTTTCAGATTATTTTGGGCACCCCTTCTAGGATGTGTTAGGATGACCCAAGGGACATATGTGCCAAATTGTATGCTTTTTGGAGATTCTATAGGCTTTTTGAGTCAATCGACAACACTAGGCGGCCATTTTCAATTTGGTCAATAACTCACTTCCTGTTTCAGATTTTTGTGGGCACCCCTTCTAGGATGTTTTAGGATGACCCAAGGGACATGTGTGCCACATTTTATGCTTTTTGGAGATTCTTTTGAGTCAACGGTCAACAGTTTAGGTGGCCATTTTGGATTTTGTCCATAACTCACTTCCTGTTTAAGATTTTTTTGGGCACCCCTTCTAGGATGTTTTAGGATGACCTAAACAAGGGACATCTGTATCAAATGTCATGCTTTTATCCGCCGCGTAACGATTTTTCACTTAGTGCCCCCTACTATATCATGCTTGCACAGAAGCAAAGGAAGCCAAAGTTCTGCTTGTGGTGAGGCAGACTGTAGGGAAACAATACTGAGAATCTCCGTCTTCAGATTAAATGTTTTCATAATTTATTTTACAGATGAGCAAGGCAACAGCTGACCGACACGTTTCGACACTTGGGTCTTCAACAGGGTTTAACAATCAGGGTGATTAGTCACTCTTAAGTAAAGGCTGTGGGTGGCAATCAAGTGATTCTGACCAACATCACACATCAGAGGATGCCTTAGCATCCACAGCTGACGTCATCGTATGCAGATCAATTAATATATAATAATACATAATGCACACCATAAGTGACAAAACCAACACCAATAAAAAATGACCAATCATCACAATATCAGAGAATCAGCTATAAGAACGGCAACAAGTCAACCTCATCATTAAGGCCTGGAAATGTAGCTTGTAGAGTGACAATCCAAGAAGTCTCCCTTTGGATCATTTAAAAAAAATGTATCACCACCTCTAATGTCATTAGAGATGACTTCTAAGACTAAAGACATTAGAGGTGGTGATATATTTAAAAAAAACTGACTACAAACAGTTAACTCCCCAGTTAACTTTTGTATTGGTGTTGGTTTTGTCACTTATGGTGTGCATTATGCATTATGCATTTATTGATCTGCATACGATGACGTCAGCTGTGGATGCTAAGGTATCCTCTGATGTGTGATGTTGGTCAGAATCACTTGATTGCCACCCACAGCCTTTACTTAAGAGTGACAAATCACCCTGATTACGCGTTTGTCAGCTGTTGCCTTGCTCATCTGTAGAATACATTACAACATGTTTTCACCTGAAGATGGAGTGCCTCAGTATTCTTTCCCTACAGTCTGCCTCACCACAAGCAGAACTCTGGGTTCCTTTGCTTCTGTGCCTACTAGTCCATACCTGTGGGGGGAAATGCGCACATGATCTGGCAACCCGGGAGGCAGTTCGTCCCATAGCTCGCGGGGCCATCCCACAGCTGGGCAGCCATAACCATGGCGACATTCTTTTACACAAAAACGCTAATAAACAGCTGAGATTTGGAAATCGAAAAACGTGCGTTGCAGTTCCGTGCACATGGTAATGGTCAATGTCTGTGTGCAAATTCAGATCAATTGCTCCAGCCACTGATTTTTTTATTGGCTATTCCAAAAATAGCAGATCTACAAGCTCCGATCTACGAGCTTGTACATCTGCTATTTTTGAACATTTTTGAGAGGAGGGGGGGGGGGGGGGTCCCTGGCACAAAACATTTTCATTATGGGGTGCGCGACCATATAAATATATTAATTTGGGGGTCCTTGGCACGAAAAAGTTTGAGAACCACTGATTTTAGAAGACATTTGTAGAATCAGCCTCAGGTCTGAGAGAAGTTTTCCCTGCAGTTTTACCAATTGCAAATATTAAATTAAAAGGTTCAGAATAACAAACCTTATTTGGTTGGTTTTGTATAGTTTAAATCACCATTAAGAAGATTAGCAAAAGGGTGAAATGTATGTTTGATAAGTGACTACATCATTTCTTTAAGTTTAAACTTGAAAAAGCCCTCGACCTTGATCAACATTTTTTTAAAGAAGTGATATTTTTATGGCCCCTTGTCATAGATACTTATACACATGATTTCACATCCTGAAATAAGGGTAGATGTTTAGATTGTACTTCTATCTCATGTTGCCTTACGTTAAGGATAACTTAAGTGAAACATGGCTTACCCCGTTCTCCCTATATATGGTTAAAGTGGTGTAACTGAACAATATTGGACATAAAAGGTTTCCACCCGACAGTGACCATATATATAACAGACGTGCATGAGCTGTTAACAAATGATGAACACTAATTTATAGTCAGACATTCAGTGGAGACATTCACAGACCAACAGCTCCAGGCTATAAGGCACTGGACAACTCTCAGTGGCCACCACAGAGAATATTATCTGTTTACTCGCTTTGCTAGCATGTACCTGACCAACCCCCCCCCCCTAAATACTGTACCACTTACCTGAATTTACACATGACATATGAATGTGTCTATTCCTTGTTCAAAGTGTGTGAGCTGTTGTAATTGCCTCAGCCAATACTTTATTTTAAAGTGAGCTTTGCTTTTGAAAAGTGCAATAATTTGCATTAGTCATGTAAAACAGTCATTTTACATTTCCTTTCCCTCTCTCACTGATGATCGTATGATTGTAATGTGTATTATTGGTGCTTCTGTGCTCTCTGCTGTTCCAGTCCATGTCATTTGTGGAAGAGTGGAAGTCACAGTGATGGTTGCTACTGTCTCTGGGTGTCAGTCAGTCAGTCAGTCAGTCAGTCAGTCAGTCAGTCAGTCAGTCAGTCTTTGTGTCCAGGAGCCTGTTGGTGTGACAGGGTTAGTTCAACAACTTTCTCCTCACCATGTTAATATGCCTTTGGCTGATACAACCTATAAAGTACTGTATCTCATTAATGGACTTACAAAAGACATGTGAACTTTCTTTACCATATCATTTCGTTTTTTAGTTTTAGTGTTCTTTTTAGTTTTGTATCGCTTGTCAGAGGCGATTCAGTGATTCAGAAAGCTCAGAAATGTTTTGAAAATAGCCATACAAACTCACAATGCGTCGTAGTGGGCTTGTATATCAGCTCTTTTTTTGCAATATTTTGTAAGAACAATGTTGGATATTGACAAAGACTAAAACTAATTATCTCTAGGATTTTTGTTTGTTTTAATTCTTTTTGTAAACACCTGATTTTGAATTCCACAACAATGCATTATTCCACATCTTTTGAGTCACACATCCTGAACCTCTCTACACTCCACCAACAGTTACTACTACACCACGCCACCGGCTGTCTATAAAGAGGCTCCATTTGGTCCAGTTCAAACCTGCCAACCTGCGCTGATCCACGACTTCTTAGACAACAGCTACAGAACAACAACAGGTAAGCCCTTGATGTCCTTGGAACAAAATATTTGGTGTATCTCATTAATGGACTTACAAAAGACATGTGAACTTTCTTTATCATTTTAAAAGGAGGATAGAATTTAGGTGATGGGTTTCATGCCTTCTGATGAAAGAACAACTTTGAGGTTGTTAGGTTGAGTTCAGTATTTAGATATTTGATATTCATTTCATCAGACCCCCCCCCTCCTATACAAACCCATTGTAACTTCAATCTCCATTCTAACCATGTTAGATTCATCAGAAACACTCATCCTTGGTTCTAGTGACTGACATTGTCCTTCTAATATGTGAGGAGATCGTGTTTTTTCAATTACTTTTTTCATTTATTTTTAATAATTATTTTGGAAAAAGATAAACATTAAATACAATACAATAAAATAAAATAATAAATGAAAAAATAATCAAAAAACACAGGCCCTTCACGTATTAGGAGGGCAGGGTGAGTCACCAGAACCAAGGACGGGTGTTTTTGATGAATCTAACATGTTAAAAATGGAGTTTGAAGTTACAATGGGTTTTATAGGAAATCTGATAAAAAAATCCCTCTAATGTGTCAGTAATGTGTTATCACATGCATTGCTGAGGTCCTACACCGGTGAGCCCCATCTGTGCAAATTGAGAAAAGTGGATGAATTACAAAGTACAGAGCAGAACACATGAATGTACACGGGTTGACTGGAAACAAATCAGAAAATCAACGAATCAGTTATATATAAAAATAATAAAGTAGTAAAAAACGAGCAGCTGATCAGTCAGTCAAATCAATACAAACTAAAGGACCCCAGCATGGCAGTCTACAGCACTGTTTCCCAAACTGTGGGTCGGGACCCATGTGTGGGTCGCAGATCTTATTTCGTGGGTCGCGAGTCAATATCCTTTTATTTTTTGTTTCCTAAATTTTGACATTAATTATTATAAATTTAAAAGATTTTCTAAAGATTTCCACAAAAAGTCGCATTTTCATGAGTTGAAAACACATTTGTTTTATGTTATTCATGAAATTATTTTTCAAAAATAATTTCATGAATCAAACAATAATCAAAGAATATCCCTAAATCTGAAAACGAATGTTTAAGAAGTAGTGAAAATAGCAGATCTGCAAGCTCACAACGCGGTGCGAAGCGACACCTTGTGAGCTTGTAGATCTGCTATTTTCGCTAGTTTGGGTCCCGGGCAGACAGCTGATTTCTCTGAACCATTGGTCTACAGCAGAGGTTCTCAAACCTGGACACCTTTATGGACACTCTTGCCAGAGGCTGCTTAAGTTTGAAGAGAACTCAAGTGTGGCTGCAAAGCTGAGCCCTTCTGTTCGAGAAAGTGTAGATGCCGGGATGCTGGGTTACCTTGCAGAGCATTATGCCAATGTGCTGGTAATTGCGAAATGGCACACATGAATACATGTAGTTACTAAACACTAATCACAAAAAAACAGTAATGATCAAGAAGAAAATACATGAGAAGATAGAGTGTAAAACAAGCAAGAAGATGTAGAGTGCAAAATAAATAAGATGCAGAGAGTAAAATAAGAATATGCAGAGTAAGATAAGATGCAGAGTAATATAAATAAGAATATGCAGAGAGTTAGATAAATAAAGAAGATTCAAAGAGTACAATAAAAAAATTATGCAGAAAGTAAAATAAATAAGTGATGTAGAAATGAAAACAGAAGGTAGACTACAAAATACGGCAGGTTATGCACTGCATAACCTGTTGTATTGAGTCTGCATAATATGCAGACTGCCATGGTCAACTGTTTAAACAGCCATTTAGAATTTCTTCAACATGGTCCCTTCCTAAAAAGTTTAATAAACAAGCAAACAAACAAATAAATAACCCCTTCTAGGATATATTAAGAAGCACTCAATGTACGTACCAAATTATACACTTTTATGACGTCCCTTTATGTTTTCTTTTGTGTCAACTGCTTTAGGCGGTCACTTGCTGTTTAAAACCTTTTTGGGCACCCCTTGTAGGATGCGTTCAGATCACCCAAGGGACATTTGTACCACATTTCATGCTTTTATGAGATTCTTTAGGTATCTTGCATCATCTTTCAACACTGTAGGCGGCCATTTTCAATTTAGTCAATAACTCACTTCCTGTTTCAGATTATTTTGGGCACCCCTTCTAGGATGTTTTAGGATGACCCAAGGGACATATGTGCCAAATTGTATGCTTTTTGGAGATTCTATAGGCTTTTTGAGTCAATCGCCAACACTGTAGGCGGCCATTTTCAATTTAGTCAATAACTCACTTCCTGTTGAAGACTTTTTTGGGCACCCCTTCTAGGATGTTTTAGGATGACCCAAGGGACATGTGTGACACATTTTATACTTTTTGGAGATTCTTTAGTTGTCTTTTGAGTCAATCGACAACACTAGGCGGCCATTTTCAATTTGGTCAATAACTCACTTCCTGTTTCAGATTTTTGTGGGCACCCCTTCTAGGATGTTTTAGGATGACCCAAGGGACATGTGTGCCACATTTTATGCTTTTTGGAGATTCTTTTGAGTCAACGGTCAACAGTTTAGGTGGCCATTTTGGATTTTGTCCATAACTCACTTCCTGTTTAAGATTCTTTTGGGCACCCCTTCTAGGATGTTTTAGGATGACCTAAACAAGGGACATCTGTATCAAATGTCATGCTTTTATCCGCCGCGTAACGATTTTTCACTTAGTGCCCCCTACTATATCATGCTTGCACAGAAGCAAAGGAAGCCAAAGTTCTGCTTGTGGTGAGGCAGACTGTAGGGAAACAATACTGAGAATCTCCGTCTTCAGATTAAATGTTTTCATAATTTATTTTACAGATGAGCAAGGCAACAGCTGACCGACACGTTTCGACACTTGGGTCTTCAACAGGGTTTAACAATCAGGGTGATTAGTCACTCTTAAGTAAAGGCTGTGGGTGGCAATCAAGTGATTCTGACCAACATCACACATCAGAGGATGCCTTAGCATCCACAGCTGACGTCATCGTATGCAGATCAATTAATATATAATAATACATAATGCACACCATAAGTGACAAAACCAACACCAATAAAAAATGACCAATCATCACAATATCAGAGAATCAGCTATAAGAACGGCAACAAGTCAACCTCATCATTAAGGCCTGGAAATGTAGCTTGTAGAGTGACAATCCAAGAAGTCTCCCTTTGGATCATTTAAAAAAAATGTATCACCACCTCTAATGTCATTAGAGATGACTTCTAAGACTAAAGACATTAGAGGTGGTGATATATTTAAAAAAACTGACTACAAACAGTTAACTCCCCAGTTAACTGTTTGTATTGGTGTTGGTTTTGTCACTTATGGTGTGCATTATGCATTATGCATTTATTGATCTGCATACGATGACGTCAGCTGTGGATGCTAAGGTATCCTCTGATGTGTGATGTTGGTCAGAATCACTTGATTGCCACCCACAGCCTTTACTTAAGAGTGACAAATCACCCTGATTACGCGTTTGTCAGCTGTTGCCTTGCTCATCTGTAGAATACATTACAACATGTTTTCACCTGAAGATGGAGTGCCTCAGTATTTTTTCCCTACAGTCTGCCTCACCACAAGCAGAACTCTGGGTTCCTTTGCTTCTGTGCCTACTAGTCCATACCTGTGGGGGGAAATGCGCACATGATCTGGCAACCCGGGAGGCAGTTCGTCCCATAGCTCGCGGGGCCATCCCACAGCTGGGCAGCCATAACCATGGCGACATTCTTTTACACAAAAACGCTAATAAACAGCTGAGATTTGGAAATCGAAAAACGTGCGTTGCAGTTCCGTGCACATGGTAATGGTCAATGTCTGTGTGCAAATTCAGATCAATTGCTCCAGCCACTGATTTTTTTATTGGCTATTCCAAAAATAGCAGATCTACAAGCTCCGATCTACGAGCTTGTACATCTGCTATTTTTGAACATTTTTGAGAGGAGGGGGGGGGGGGTCCCTGGCACAAAACATTTTCATTATGGGGTGCGCGACCATATAAATATATTAATTTGGGGGTCCTTGGCACGAAAAAGTTTGAGAACCACTGATTTTAGAAGACATTTGTAGAATCAGCCTCAGGTCTGAGAGAAGTTTTCCCTGCAGTTTTACCAATTGCAAATATTAAATTAAAAGGTTCAGAATAACAAACCTTATTTGGTTGGTTTTGTATAGTTTAAATCACCATTAAGAAGATTAGCAAAAGGGTGAAATGTATGTTTGATAAGTGACTACATCATTTCTTTAAGTTTAAACTTGAAAAAGCCCTCGACCTTGATCAACATTTTTTTAAAGAAGTGATATTTTTATGGCCCCTTGTCATAGATACTTATACACATGATTTCACATCCTGAAATAAGGGTAGATGTTTAGATTGTACTTCTATCTCATGTTGCCTTACGTTAAGGATAACTTAAGTGAAACATGGCTTACCCCGTTCTCCCTATATATGGTTAAAGTGGTGTAACTGAACAATATTGGACATAAAAGGTTTCCACCCGACAGTGACCATATATATAACAGACGTGCATGAGCTGTTAACAAATGATGAACACTAATTTATAGTCAGACATTCAGTGGAGACATTCACAGACCAACAGCTCCAGGCTATAAGGCACTGGACAACTCTCAGTGGCCACCACAGAGAATATTATCTGTTTACTCGCTTTGCTAGCATGTACCTGACCAACCCCCCCCCTAAATACTGTACCACTTACCTGAATTTACACATGACATATGAATGTGTCTATTCCTTGTTCAAAGTGTGTGAGCTGTTGTAATTGCCTCAGCCAATACTTTATTTTAAAGTGAGCTTTGCTTTTGAAAAGTGCAATAATTTGCATTAGTCATGTAAAACAGTCATTTTACATTTCCTTTCCCTCTCTCACTGATGATCGTATGATTGTAATGTGTATTATTGGTGCTTCTGTGCTCTCTGCTGTTCCAGTCCATGTCATTTGTGGAAGAGTGGAAGTCACAGTGATGGTTGCTACTGTCTCTGGGTGTCAGTCAGTCAGTCAGTCAGTCAGTCAGTCAGTCAGTCAGTCAGTCAGTCAGTCAGTCTTTGTGTCCAGGAGCCTGTTGGTGTGACAGGGTTAGTTCAACAACTTTCTCCTCACCATGTTAATATGCCTTTGGCTGATACAACCTATAAAGTACTGTATCTCATTAATGGACTTACAAAAGACATGTGAACTTTCTTTACCATATCATTTCGTTTTTTAGTTTTAGTGTTCTTTTTAGTTTTGTATCGCTTGTCAGAGGCGATTCAGTGATTCAGAAAGCTCAGAAATGTTTTGAAAATAGCCATACAAACTCACAATGCGTCGTAGTGGGCTTGTATATCAGCTCTTTTTTTGCAATATTTTGTAAGAACAATGTTGGATATTGACAAAGACTAAAACTAATTATCTCTAGGATTTTTGTTTGTTTTAATTCTTTTTGTAAACACCTGATTTTGAATTCCACAACAATGCATTATTCCACATCTTTTGAGTCACACATCCTGAACCTCTCTACACTCCACCAACAGTTACTACTACACCACGCCACCGGCTGTCTATAAAGAGGCTCCATTTGGTCCAGTTCAAACCTGCCAACCTGCGCTGATCCACGACTTCTTAGACAACAGCTACAGAACAACAACAGGTAAGCCCTTGATGTCCTTGGAACAAAATATTTGGTGTATCTCATTAATGGACTTACAAAAGACATGTGAACTTTCTTTATCATTTTAAAAGGAGGATAGAATTTAGGTGATGGGTTTCATGCCTTCTGATGAAAGAACAACTTTGAGGTTGTTAGGTTGAGTTCAGTATTTAGATATTTGATATTCATTTCATCAGACCCCCCCCCCCCCCCTCCTATACAAACCCATTGTAACTTCAATCTCCATTCTAACCATGTTAGATTCATCAGAAACACTCATCCTTGGTTCTAGTGACTGACATTGTCCTTCTAATATGTGAGGAGATCGTGTTTTTTCAATTACTTTTTTCATTTATTTTTAATAATTATTTTGGAAAAAGATAAACATTAAATACAATACAATAAAATAAAATAATAAATGAAAAAATAATCAAAAAACACAGGCCCTTCACGTATTAGGAGGGCAGGGTGAGTCACCAGAACCAAGGACGGGTGTTTTTGATGAATCTAACATGTTAAAAATGGAGTTTGAAGTTACAATGGGTTTTATAGGAAGGGGGCGTGTCTGATAAAAAAATCCCTCTAATGTGTCAGTAATGTGTTATCACATGCATTGCTGAGGTCCTACACCGGTGAGCCCCATCTGTGCAAATTGAGAAAAGTGGATGAATTACAAAGTACAGAGCAGAACACATGAATGTACACGGGTTGACTGGAAACAAATCAGAAAATCAACGAATCAGTTATATATAAAAATAATAAAGTAGTAAAAAACGAGCAGCTGATCAGTCAGTCAAATCAATACAAACTAAAGGACCCCAGCATGGCAGTCTACAGCACTGTTTCCCAAACTGTGGGTCGGGACCCATGTGTGGGTCGCAGATCTTATTTCGTGGGTCGCGAGTCAATATCCTTTTATTTTTTGTTTCCTAAATTTTGACATTCATTATTATAAATTTAAAAGATTTTCTAAAGATTTCCACAAAAAGTCGCATTTTCATGAGTTGAAAACACATTTGTTTTATGTTATTCATGAAATTATTTTTCAAAAATAATTTCATGAATCAAACAATAATCAAAGAATATCCCTAAATCTGAAAACGAATGTTTAAGAAGTAGTGAAAATAGCAGATCTGCAAGCTCACAACGCGGTGCGAAGCGACACCTTGTGAGCTTGTAGATCTGCTATTTTCGCTAGTTTGGGTCCCGGGCAGACAGCTGATTTCTCTGAACCATTGGTCTACAGCAGAGGTTCTCAAACCTTTTCATGTCAGGGATCCCCAAACTATTATCCATTTGGCCATGGACCCCCATCTGAACATATTTTGTGCCAGAGATCCCATACAAGATTTGTCTGGTTAGATTGTTTCAAACAGTTTTTGTTGTGGTTGAATACTTTGAATACTTAAATAAAAGGGGAATTTCTGATTTTGTAGTTTGTAGTTTGTTTTCCACTTAAAAAATACTGCAGGGGAAAAACATGGCATGTGTTAGAATGTAGGTGTGTCAATACTGACTATCATGCTTGCACAGAAGCAAAGGAAGCCAAAGTTCTGCTTGTGGTGAGGCAGACTGTAGGGAAACAATACTGAGGCACTCCGTCTTCAGATGAAAACATTTAATAACTTATTTTACAGATGAGCAAGGCAACAGCTGACCGACACGTTTCGACACTTGGGTCTTCAACAGGGTTTAACGATCAAGGTGATTAGTCACTCCTAAGTAAAGGCTGTGGGTGACAATCAAGTGATTCTGACCAACATCACACATCAGAGAATGCCTTAGCATCCACAGCTGACTGCATCGTATGAAGATCAATTAATACATAATGCATAATGCACACCATAAGTGACAAAACCAACACCAATAAAAAATGACCAATCATCACAATATCAGAGAATCAGCTATAAGAACGGCAACAAGTCAACCTCATCATTTAGGCCTGGAAATGTAGCTTGTAGAGTGACAATCCAGAAAGTCTCCCTTTGGATCATTAAAAAAAAAATGTATCACCACCTCTAATGTCATTAGAGACAGGGATGAGCTGTAGGGGGTGCTATGGGGGGTGACCCCTTAGTTCTGGCGCTGGCTGGGGGGCTGGGAGCTCCACATGCACGCGCGAGCACGCACCGTCAGCTGCGGTCTTAACACCTTAAAGTTTAAACAATAGCCTCTCAAGGTTCGCGCCGTCAGCGGCGAGCCGTTCTCAATAGCGTCTACCTGGCTGCTTTGCATAACATTAGGCTACTCGAAAAAAGCCATGGACTTGAATTGAATGTGTACATTCCTCTCACAATGAGAGACAACAGACAGTCTCTGCACTGCAGAGTGTGAAGGGGATCGCTTAGAAGAGTATACTCTTGGTTGCTTGTTTATGCAGGAAATGCACTTAAGACTTCTGGTGATTAGTAGTTTTGTTCCCTACCTATGTTGAATGCACTTATTGTAAGTCGCTTTGGATAAAAGCGTCTGCTAAATGACTGTAATGTAATGTAATGTAATGTAAGAGGACCCAGTTCTCTGAGACAAGACAAAGACAAGTTGTCTGATTATTTTAAGTACTTATGTGTGGGTGAGTCAATGTAAAGGGCTTTTATATAAAACTAAAAGGAAAATTAAATAATTAATTAATTGAAACAAAAATAAAAACAACAAATTAACAATGCAACTAAATAATAAGATATAATTACATTAAAAATCACATGTTGAATACAGTATTTCAACTAACACTGAGCTGATTGGCTATGTGCACATGCGTGCACGTGCGCGTGCACGTGACGTCAGAAAATATAGCCCCCCTAGTTCAAAAATCCACAGCTCATCGCTGATTAGAGATGACTTCTAAGACTAAAGACATTAGAGGTGGTGATATATTTAAAAAAAACTGACAACAAACAGTTAACTCCCCAGTTAACTGTTTGTATTGGTGTTGGTTTTGTCACTTATGGTGTGCATTATGCATTATGTATTTATTGATCTGCATACGATGCAGTCAGCTGTGGATGCTAAGGCATCCTCTGATGTGTGATGTTGGTCAGAATCACTTGATTGTCACCCACAGCCTTTACTTAAGAGTGACTAATCTCTCTGATTGTTAGACCCTGTTGAAGACCCAAGTGTCGTAAACGTGTCGGTCAGCTGTTGCCTTGATCATCTGTAAAATAAATTATTACATGTTTTCACCTGAAGACGGAGATTCTCAGTATTCTTTCCCTACAGTCTGCCTCACCAAAAGCAGAACTTTGGGTTCCTTTGCTTCTATGCCTATAGCTGTTCCACTGAAGAACACCTGTTTTGAGCCACTGTGATTGAACCCAGGCAGCGCTTCCTTTCTTTAGTTTTTATCATGCTTACACATTGGCATGCCCGTGGCTCTATGGACACACCTATGAACATTTAACACACTCATTAATGTGTTGCTTACAGTCATGTTTTTTTATCTGCTATAGTTTCTAACTTGAACTGGAAAATAAACTACAAAATCAGCCTAGGATGTAATGCAACTTTCACTTGTAGTGGAGCAGATAGTGGAGTAATATTGGACCAGGAGTACCTGTACACACGCACGCACGCACGCACGCACGCACGCACGCACGCACGCACGCACGCGCACACACACACACACACACACACACACACACACACACACACACACACACACACACACACACACACACACACACACACACACACACACCTTTTTCTCATCAGTGTCCACCCATAGAATGGTCAAAATGTGAGATAGTTTCATAGACCTGTGCAGTTACAATACTGTATAGTTTCTAAAACAGGCTGTATGAGTCTTTATGCTATTAGTTTGTATTTATTTGATAGACTGACTGACTGACTGACTGATCAACAGCTGGTTGATGTGGTTTGGCTGCATGCTTTCATTACTTCAATGATGTTACATATCGGTATACAAATGATGAAATTACAAATACACTGTTGTTTAAATTTCCAGGCTGAGTTTTCTTTCCATTTGTCCACCGGAAGGTCCTGAATAAAATGGACCAGCCCTCTGAAAAGTCAATTGAGCGTTGTCCAGGTAAAAATGACAATTTGGAAAAAATCACACTATGTAGAGATAATATTATGATTTAAAGCAGATCCAATTCTAAATTCTCATTTCCAGTTTCACTTTTGAGAAACAAGTATGAAAAATATTGTGATTATTTTCAGGAATAGTCAATGGTTCCATTTTAAAACACTGTATAGTTACAAAAAAATATCTGGAATAATATCAATTTGTCTATTCCTTGTTCAAAGTCTGTGTCAATACGTTGTTTTAAAGCTTGCTATACTTTTAAAAAGTGTACATTTGCATTAGTTATGTAAAACTAATGATGTAATTCATATTATCTGATTTGTAAACATGTTCATTGAAGGTTGAATTAACACTGATGTTTGTATTGTGCAGGTTCTTCTGTGACAAACTCAAATCAAGCTGAGAGTGGAGGCACAGTAATGGCTCCTATCATCTCTGGGTGTAACATTGGTGGTTCGATTACTATCAT